>NW_022980581.1:0-22563 GCF_902652985.1 Pecten maximus
AATGGCGGCCATTTTGTAACATGATTGCGCAATCATGGTTTTCCTGAACAACACCTATTTCAAACTTCCACCGGTGGGATTCAGCTCTAACTTACCAGAAATGATCCTGAGATGGTCCTTACCAAGTGTTGTTATTTATCGGGTCGGTCAGAAATCCAAGATGGCCACCATGGCCAATAGTACCACTATATACTTGCTAGAGAGAATACATACTACAATAATATAAGGGTTTTAATTTTGAGTCAGATGACCGTTAAGGCCCCTGGGCCTCTTGTTAATTTTTTTTATCAGTGTTTGATATCAGGAAAGGTTTTTTGATATCAGGAAAAGGCTTGAATTATCATATAAAGAAATCGATAGTTTGAATTGATATGAAAAAGTGAAGAAATAGTAAAACTGTGCTTCATAGTAAGTTGTGATCTGGGTCCGATATATTTGTGAATCAGTTCATTGCCTTGTTAATGAGGAAAGAATTTAACAGGAAAAGATCAAAATGTCTACACACATTGTATAATCATCTGTTGAACAGGAACACTTGTATGTACCAGGTATATGTATTGCCTGTCACAAAAACAAGAAGTGGTGAAATCCTAACTGATACTTTGATTCTAGCATATGGCAAATTGTTCAGCTGATAAGATTTGTTGCATTCAGGGGTACATTATACATTCAACTTGCTCTTCTGCCACAGATTTAATTATACCCAACAACAACTACTGGTAATTTATCATTTCAGTTAGATGCGTTAAACTTTAGGAGCATACAAAGAAAACAACTTAACCAATCTTTTAAAAAAAACGGAACCAATCTTTTGATACGTCCTGGATTTTTCCCTCGATAATTTGATCCTAACAAGGTAAGAGATCAGATATTTTTTTAGAAATTGATTCAAAATAATTTTTTGTATCCTGCAGTGCTCCTCCATTCTTTAATAACTCTGGAGGGGGCCATGGGGTCATTTGCCCCATATTTTCCAAAATGATCAACCAAAACTCACAAATTTCTTCAATTTTCTACGTTTTGGCCCATACGATTTCTGAAATCTTGTCATAATGGCCCATGATTTTTGGGTCCAGGGTGAACCCTGAATATGTATAGAATATTGTAAAACTGTATTAACTGTACACCACGTATCATTGTCCTTATATAAATGTGACCTCGTGTAACACACGTTAGTGTGTCAGAGTGCTATCAATAAAACATTGAAACCCTGATATATTTGTTTCATGTATATATTGAGACCATCAGAATTAATTTATTTGTTACATTATAAGAGTTTTTCAGTCCTAGTTTCCTTCAAGATGCAAGATACAATACAAAGAAAAAGCATTTCATTGATTTACAGCATTATGACAATATTTCAGCTATTTTGAAATACAGTAGATGCCAATTAAACAAGAAATGATCACAGAATTGTATTGTTATAATAGATAATTGATAATGGAAAATTGTGACTTGATCAAAATGCACCAACAATGCTGAAGTAAGTCCTCTATCTTAATGTGAGATTATTTTGTGAAATTGGAGCCTGTTGTGTTACATTAACACCACAGTTTAAACTAACATACTCCAGCTAAGGTTCATAACCGAATGTTATACTGTCAGTTATCGCATATACACAAAGGGTGTGTAATGTACGGCATGTAAAGGCAGTAAGGTGGCAGTACTGTAGATACAGGGTACCCGTGTGTCTGTTATCAGGGAAACATGTTGAGTATCTATCTCTGACGCTCCATTATCTCATCATTATAGGATGGTTGTTAAATGTTGAATTAAGCTCACCAATTTTATTGTTTTTACCTGCGGATAACAAATTGCATTTTTTTTTGTTCGAACACCGAAATATCTTCCAATTGCAGTTAAATAAAATATGCTTTTTGGTGAGGTAAACATGTTTATGGATCAGGTAAATAATGAAGAAAAATGTACTGTAAGATAACAATGCTATTGACATCTGAGACCAGGACTTTGTTCACAATCGTTAAAACAATTATCAATAGTGATTTATGTGTCAAGCACTGTACATACCTGCTTATCACAGCGATGGAGGAAAACATGCACATGTGAGTGTGACTGGCTACCAGACAGGTATTCTGCCAAGAAATAATTAGGATTATACTACTATCTACCATCATCACATGCAATAGTGTCACAGAAAATATACAGAGTAAGTATGTTAATACCTATTGTTGATACATATTGTATATTATCATGTATTCAAAATGTATTTCTTTCTGTTATTTTAGTATTTAAAATTTCATCTTCCCATCAAATTTTATTGACATAAAAATGCATGGAGAAGTGTTCACAAAGGACGGTACCAAGTTTCCTGAGGGTGATGTCTTGTTGCCCAAAGATGGTACCATGTTGCCTGAGGATGATATCATGTTGTCAAAGGAATATACCATGCTGCCTGAAGGTGATGCCATTTTCCCCAAGGATGGTACTTTATTACATTAGGGTGATGTTATTTTGCCCATGGATAGTACCACATTGCCTGATAACGATGTCATTTTGTTCAAAGATGGTTCCATGTTGCATGAGGGCAATGTCATTTTGACCAAGGATTGTACTATGTTGTCTGAGGGTGATGTCACATTGACCAAAGATTGTTCTATGTTGTCTGAGGGTGATGTCACATTGCCCAAGGATTGTTCTATGTTAACTGAGGATGATGTCACATTGCCCAAAGATTGTTCTATGTTGTCTGAGGATGATGTCACTTTGCCCAAGGATCGTTCTATGTTGTCTGAGGGTGATGTCACATTGCCCAAGGATTGTTCTATGTTGTCTGAGGATGATGTCACATTGCCCAAGGACTGTTCTATGTTGTCTGAGGATCATGTCACATTGCCCAAGGATTGTTCTATGTTGTCTGAGGATGATGTCACATTGCCCAAGGATCGTCCTATGTTGTCTGAGAATCATGTCACATTGACCAAGGATTGTACTATGTTGTCTGAGGGTGATGTCACATTGACCAAGGATTGTTCTATGTTGTCTGAGGGTGATGTCACATTGCCCAAGGATTGTTCTATGTTAACTGAGGGTGATGTCACATTGCCCAAGGATTGTTCTATGTTGTCTGAGGGTGATGTCACATTTACCAAGGATTGTTCTATGTTGTCTGAGGGTGATGTCACATTGACCAAGTATTGTACTATGTTGTCTGAGGATGATGTCACATTGCCCAAGGATTGTACTATGTTGTCTGAGGATGATGTCACATTGCCCAAGGATTGTTCTATGTTGTCTGAGGATGATGTCACATTGCCCAAGGATTGTACTATGTTGTCTGAGGGTGATGTCACATTGACCAAGTATTGTACTATGTTGTCTGAGGGTGATGTCACATTGCCCAAGGATTGTACTATGTTGTCTGAGGATGATGTCACATTGCCCAATGATTGTTCTATGTTGTCTGAGGATGATGTCACATTGTCCAAGGATTGTTCTATGTTGTCTGAGGGTGATGCCACATTGACCAAGGATTGTACTATGCTGTCTGAGGGTGATGTCACATTGACCAAGGATTGTTCTATGTTGTCTGAGGATGATGTCACATTGACCAAGGATTGTACTATGTTGTCTGAGGATGATGTCACATTGCCCAAGGACTGTTCTTTGTTGTCTGAGGATGATGTCACATTGCCCAAGGGTTGTTCTATGTTGTCTGAGGGTGATGTCACATTGCCCAAAGATTGTTCTATGTTGTCTGAGGATGATGTCACATTGCCCAAGGATTGTTCTATGTTGTCTGAGGATGATGTCACATTGCCCAAGGATTGTTCTATGTTAACTGAGGTTGATGCCACATTTCCCAAAGATTGTACTATGTTGTCTGAGGATGATGTCATTTTGCCCAATGATAGTTCTATGTTGTCTGAGGATGATGTCACATTGACCAAGGATTGTTCTATGTTGTCTGAGGATGATGTCATTTTGCCCAAGGATTGTTCTATGTTGTCTGAGGATGATGTCACATTGACCAAGGATTGTTCTATGTTGTCTGAGGGTGATGTCACATTGCCCAAGGATTGTACTATGTTGTCTGAGGATGATGTCACATTGACCAAGGATTGTTCTATGTTGTCTGAGGATGATGTCACATTGCCCAAAGATTGTTCTATGTTGTCTGAGAATGATGTCATTTTGCCCAAGGATTGTTCTATGTTGTCTGAGGGTGATGTCACATTGACCAAGGATTGTACTATGTTGTCTGAGGATGATGTCACATTGCCCAAAGATTGTTCTATGTTGTCTGAGGGTGATGTCACATTGCCCAAGGATTGTTCTATGTTGTCTGAGGGTGATGTCACATTGACCAAGGATTGTTCTATGTTGTCTGAGGGTGATGTCACATTGACCAAAGATTGTTCTATGTTGTCTGAGGGTGATGTCACATTGCCCAAGGATTGTACTATGTTGTCTGAGGATGATGTCACATTGCCCAAAGATTGTTCTATGTTGTCTGAGGGTGATGTCACATTGCCCAAGGATTGTTCTATGTTGTCTGAGGGTGATGTCACATTGACCAAGGATTGTTCTATGTTGTCTGAGGGTGATGTCACATTGACCAAAGATTGTTCTATGTTGTCTGAGGGTGATGTCACATTGCCCAAGGATTGTTCTATGTTAACTGAGGATGATGTCACATTGCCCAAAGATTGTTCTATGTTGTCTGAGGGTGATGTCACATTGACCAAGGATTGTTCTATGTTAACTGAGGATGATGTCACATTGCCCAAGGATTGTTCTATGTTAACTGAGGGTGATGTCACATTGACCAAGGATTGTTCTATGTTGTCTGAGGATGATGTCACATTGCCCAAGGATTGTTCTATGTTGTCTGAGGGTGATGTCACATTGACCAAGGATTGTTCTATGTTAACTGAGGATGATGTCACATTGCCCAAGGATTGTTCTATGTTGTCTGAGGGTGATGTCACATTGCCCAAGGATTGTACTATGTTGCCCTAGAGTGTCGTGTTGCCAAAGGATGGTACCATGTTGTCAAATGGTGATGTTATGTTGAACTTGTATCTAGTTAGAAAGTCATATTTTTTTCTTGATATATCTTTAATGTTTTTGAATGTTTTAATGCAAACCACATAATTCCTTGATTAATGATCTGTTGTGGGTAGCAGGTACCCTGTAACTCAGTTGTGTCAACAGAATGGGACACCAACGGCAATTCCTCGCCGGACTACTGGTGAGTGTTTACGTTTCTTAGTCATAAACAAACCAAATAAAGGAAGTAATATCTATGTATGTGTCTTATCATCTATTTGATAAAAGTAAGATAGGTTGATATTCGCTGAATATATGTTTAGGTATTATATATATAGGAGGAGGATCAAGATTTTGACACTGAGTGATTCTTTGAAAATTGACCTAAATTTTTGAGACATGTGTGTTTGGAAATCTTTGCCATAAAAAGTGAAAATTTTGGCTATGAAAAAACTTAAATAATTGTACAAACTTACTCAAAAGGAATGACTTTGTCATTGTGATGTACAATTAAACTTACTCAAAAGGAATGACTTTGTCATTGTGATGTACAATTAAACTTACTCAAAAGGAATGACTTTGTCAGTGTGATGTACAATTAAACTTACTCAAAAGGAATGACTTTGTCAGTGTGATGTACAATTAAACTTACTCAAAAGGAATGACTTTGTCAGTGTGATGTACAATTAAACTTACTCAAAAGGAATGACTTTGTCAGTGTGATGTACAATTAAACTTACTCAAAAGGAATGACTTTGTCAGTGTGGGTATTCCTTTGTTGGTGTTGTACAAATTTACGCTGAAAGGAATGACTTTGTCAGGTAGCTTAATAATTGTGGGAAAGCTCTGTTAATTTGAATTTGACCTTTCAGACCATCTAAAACTTTATTTCGGAGTTTTAATTTGTAATGGTATAGAACGATTCCACAAATATTGGGGAAAAAATCAAACATAGATATAGTCCCTGGTTGTTGTAGAAAACACTCTGGTCAGGTAACACAGGTTTTAACAGGAATTAAACCCCACTGGTCAGGTAACACAGGTTAACAGGAATTAAACCCCACTGGTCAGGTAACACAGGTTTTAACGGGAATTAAACCCCACTGGTCAGGTAACACAGGTTTTAACGGGAATTAAACCCCACTGGTCAGGTAACACAGGTTTTAACAGGGATTAAACCCCACTGGTCAGGTAACACAGGTTTTAACAGGAATTAAACCCCACTGGTCAGGTAACACAGGTTTTAACAGGAATTAAACCCCACTGGTCAGGTAACACAGGTTTTGATAGGAATTAAACCCCACTGGTCAGGTAACACAGGTTTTAACAGGAATTAAACCCCACTGGTCAGGTAACACAGGTTTTAACGGGAATTAAATCCCACTGGTCAGGTAACACAGGTTTTAACGGGAATTAAATCCCACTGGTCAGGTAACACAGGTTTTAACAGGAATTAAACCCCACTGGTCAGGTAACACAGGTTTTAACGGGAATTAAACCCCACTGGTCAGGTAACACAGGTTTTAACAGGGATTAAACCCCACTGGTCAGGTAACACAGGTTTTAACAGGAATTAAACCCCACTGGTCAGGTAACACAGGTTTTAACAGGAATTAAACCCCACTGGTCAGGTAACACAGGTTTTGACAGGAATTAAACCCCACTGGTCAGGTAACACAGGTTTTAACAGGAATTAAACCCCACTGGTCAGGTAACACAGGTTTTAACGGGAATTAAATCCCACTGGTCAGGTAACACAGGTTTTAACAGGAATTAAACCCCACTGGTCAGGTAACACAGGTTTTAACAGGAATTAAACCCCACTGGTCAGGTAACACAGGTTTTAACGGGAATTAAACCCCACTGGTCAGGTAACACAGGTTTTAACGGGAATTAAACCCCACTGGTCAGGTAACACAGGTTTTAACAGGAATTAAACCCCACTGGTCAGGTAACACAGGTTTTAACAGGAATTAAACCCCACTGGTCAGGTAACACAGGTTTTAACAGGAATTAAACCCCACTGGTCAGGTAACACAGGTTTTGATAGGAATTAAACCCCACTGGTCAGGTAACACAGGTTTTAACAGGAATTAAACCCCACTGGTCAGGAAACACAGGTTTTAACAGGAATTAAACCCCACTGGTCAGGTAACACAGGTTTTAACAGGAATTAAACCCCACTGGTCAGGTAACACAGGTTTTAACAGGAATTAAACCCCACTGGTCAGGTAACACAGGTTTTTACAATTCTCCCTCAAACCTTTTATGATGATGTTTTATAAATATAGGCAAAACATCAACTAACTGGTGATGACATGCAGACGATATTTATCTGATATAGGAAACATCAACTTGCTGCTGTGGACATTCAGACAATATTTACCTAATACAGGGGAAAAAGTACAGAATTTGCTCAATCATTATCATGTAGTATTCTGTACTTTTTAAGAGGTTAAGATGTTACTGGGATACATGTATATACCATGGATAGGTTAAGATGTTACTTGGTTACATGTATAACCATGGACAGGTTAAGATGTTACTGGAATACATGTATAACCATGGACAGGTTAAGATGTTACTTGGTTACATGTATAACCATGGACAGGTTAAGATGTTACTTGGTTACATGTATAACCATGGATAGGTTAAAATGTTACTGGGATACATGTATAACCATAGACAGGTTAAGATGTTACTGGGATACATTATATACCATAGACAGGTTAAGATGTTACTGGGATACATGTATAACCATGGACAGGTTAAGATGTTACTGGGGTACATGTATATACCATGGACAGGTTAAGATGTTACTTGGTTACATGTATAACCATGGACAGGTTAAGATGTTACTGGGATACATGTATAACCATGGACAGGTTAAAATGTTACTGGGATACATGTATAACCATGGACAGGTTAAGATGTTACTGGGATACATGTATATACCATGGACAGGTTAAGATGTTACTGGGGTACATGTATAACCATGGACAGGTTAAGATGTTACTTGGTTACATGTATAACCATGGACAGGTTAAGATGTTACTGGGATACATGTATAACCATGGACAGGTTAAAATGTTACTGGGATACATGTATAACCATGGACAGGTTAAGATGTTACTGGGGTACATGTATATACCATGGACAGGTTAAGATGTTACTGGGATACATGTATAACCATGGACAGGTTAAGATGTTACTGGGATACATGTATAACCATGGACAGGTTAAGATGTTACTGGGGTACATGTATATACCATGTACAGGTTAAGATGTTACTGGGATACATGTATATACCATGGACAGGTTAAGATGTTACTGGGATACATGTATAACCATGGACAGGTTAAGATGTTACTGGGATACATGTATAACCGTGGACAGGTTAAGATGTTACTTGGTTACATGTATAACCATGGATAGGTTAAAATGTTACTGGGATACATTTATAACCATGGACAGGTTAAGATGTTACTGGGATACATTATATACCATAGACAGGTTAAGATGTTACTGGGGTACATGTATATACCATGTACAGGTTAAGATGTTACTTGGTTACATGTATAACCATGGACAGGTTAAGATGTTACTTGGATACATGTATAACCATGTACAGGTTAAGATGTTGCTGGGATACATGTATAACCATGGACAGGTTAAGATGTTACTAAGATACATTATATAACATGGACAGGTTAAGATGTTACTGGGATACATTATATACCATGTACAGGTTAAGATGTTACTGGGATACATGTATAACATTGGACAGGTTAAAATGTTACTGGGATATATGTATAACATTGGACAGGTTAAAATGTTACTGGGATACATGTATATACCATGGACAGGTTAAGATGTTACTGGGATACATGTATAACCATGGACAGGTTAAGATGTTACTGGGATACATGTATATACCATGGACAGGTTAAGATGTTACTGGGATACATGTATAACCATGTACAGGTTAAAATGTTACTGGGATACATGTATATACCATGGACAGGTTAAGATGTTACTGGGGTACATGTATAACCATGGACAGGTTAAGATGTTACTGGGATACATGTATAACCATGTACAGGTTAAAATGTTACTGGGATACATGTATATACCATGGACAGGTTAAGATGTTACTGGGATACATGTATAACCATGTACAGGTTAAAATGTTACTGGGATACATGTATATACCATGGACAGGTTAAGATGTTACTGGGGTACATGTATAACCATGGACAGGTTAAGATGTTACTGGGATACATGTATAACCATGGACAGGTTAAGATGTTACTGGGATATATGTATAACCATGGACAGGTTAAAATGTTACTGGGATACATGTATACACCATGGACAGGTTAAGATGTTACTTGGTTACATGTATAACCATGGACAGGTTAAAATGTTACTGTGATACATGTATAACCATGGACAGGTTAAAATGTTACTTGGATATATGTATAACCATGGACAGGTTAAGATGTTACTGGGATACATGTATAACCATGGACAGGTTAAGATGTTACTGGGATATATGTATAACCATGGACAGGTTAAAATGTTACTGGGATACATGTATATACCATGGACAGGTTAAGATGTTACTGGGATACATGTATAACCATGGACAGGTTAAGATGTTACTGGGATACATGTATAACCGTGGACAGGTTAAGATGTTACTTGGTTACATGTATAACCATGGATAGGTTAAAATGTTACTGGGATACATTTATAACCATGGACAGGTTAAGATGTTACTGGGATACATTATATACCATAGACAGGTTAAGATGTTACTGGGGTACATGTATATACCATGTACAGGTTAAGATGTTACTTGGTTACATGTATAACCATGGACAGGTTAAGATGTTACTTGGATACATGTATAACCATGTACAGGTTAAGATGTAACTGGGATACATGTATAACCATGGACAGGTTAAGATGTTACTAAGATACATTATATAACATGGACAGGTTAAGATGTTACTGGGATACATTATATACCATGTACAGGTTAAGATGTTACTGGGATACATGTATAACATTGGACAGGTTAAAATGTTACTGGGATATATGTATAACATTGGACAGGTTAAAATGTTACTGGGATACATGTATATACCATGGACAGGTTAAGATGTTACTGGGATACATGTATAACCATGGACAGGTTAAGATGTTACTGGGATACATGTATATACCATGGACAGGTTAAGATGTTACTGGGATACATGTATAACCATGTACAGGTTAAAATGTTACTGGGATACATGTATATACCATGGACAGGTTAAGATGTTACTGGGGTACATGTATAACCATGGACAGGTTAAGATGTTACTGGGATACATGTATAACCATGTACAGGTTAAAATGTTACTGGGATACATGTATATACCATGGACAGGTTAAGATGTTACTGGGATACATGTATAACCATGTACAGGTTAAAATGTTACTGGGATACATGTATATACCATGGACAGGTTAAGATGTTACTGGGGTACATGTATAACCATGGATAGGTTAAGATGTTACTGGGATACATGTATAACCATGGACAGGTTAAGATGTTACTGGGATATATGTATAACCATGGACAGGTTAAAATGTTACTGGGATACATGTATACACCATGGACAGGTTAAGATGTTACTTGGTTACATGTATAACCATGGACAGGTTAAAATGTTACTGGGATACATGTATAACCATGGACAGGTTAAAATGTTACTTGGATATATGTATAACCATGGACAGGTTAAGATGTTACTGGGATACATGTATAACCATGGACAGGTTAAGATGTTACTGGGATATATGTATAACCATGGACAGGTTAAAATGTTACTGGGATACATCTATATACCATGGGCAGGTTAAGATGTTACTGGGATACATGTATAACCATGGACAGGTTAAAATGTTACTTGGATACATGTATAACCATGGACAGTTTAAGATGTTACTGGGATACATGTATAACCATGGACAGGTTAAGATGTTACTGGGATACATGTATAACCATGGACAGGTTAAGATGTTACTGGGATACATTATATACCATGTACAGGTTAAGATGTTACTGGGATACATGTATAACCATGGACAGGTTAAGATGTTACTGGGATACATGTATATACCATGGACAGGTTAATATGTTACTGGGATACATGTATAACCATGGACAGGTTAAGATGTTACTGGGATACATTATATACCATGTACAGGTTAAGATGTTACTGGGATACATGTATAACCATGGACAGGTTAAGATGTTACTGGGATACATGTATAACCATGGACAGGTTAAAATGTTACTGGGATACATGTATAACCATGGACAGGTTAAGATGTTACTTGGTTACCTGTATAACCATGGACAGGTTAAAATGTTACTGGGATACATGTATAACCATGGACAGGTTAAGATGTTACTGGGGTACATGTATATACCATGGACAGGTTAAGATGTTACTGGGATACATGTATAACCATGGACAGGTTAAGATGTTACTGGGATACATGTATAACCATGGACAGGTTAAGATGTTACTGGGATGCATGTATAACCATGGACAGGTTAAGATGTTACTGGGATATATGTAAAACCATGGACAGGTTAAGATGTTACTGGGATATATGTATAACCATGGACAGGTTAAGATGTTACTGGGATACATGTATAACCATGGACAGGTTAAGATGTTACTGGGATACATTATATACCATGTACAGGTTAAGATGTTACTGGGATACATGTATAACCATGGACAGGTTAAAATGTTACTGGGATACATGTATAACCATGTACAGGTTAAGATGTTACTGGGATACATGTATATACCATGGACAGGTTAAGATGTTACTGGGATACATGTATAACCATGGACAGGTTAAGATGTTACTGGGATACATGTATAACCATGGACAGGTTAAGATGTAACTGGGATACATGTATAACCATGGACAGGTTAAGATGTACCTGGGGTACATGTATAACCATGGACAGGTTAAGATGTTACTGGGATACATGTATACACCATGGACAGGTTAAGATGTTACTTGGTTACATGTATAACCATGGACAGGTTAAAATGTTACTGGGATACATGTATAACCATGGACAGGTTAAAATGTTACTTGGATATATGTATAACCATGGACAGGTTAAGATGTTACTGGGATACATGTATAACCATGGACAGGTTAAGATGTTACTGGGATATATGTATAACCATGGACAGGTTAAAACGTTACTGGGATACATCTATATACCATGGGCAGGTTAAGATGTTACTGGGATACATGTATAACCATGGACAGGTTAAAATGTTACTTGGATACATGTATAACCATGGACAGTTTAAGATGTTACTGGGATACATGTATAACCATGGACAGGTTAATATGTTACTGGGATACATGTATAACCATGGACAGGTTAAGATGTTACTGGGATACATTATATACCATGTACAGGTTAAGATGTTACTGGGATACATGTATAACCATGGACAGGTTAAGATGTTACTGGGATACATGTATAACCATGGACAGGTTAAGATGTTACTGGGATACATGTATATACCATGGACAGGTTAAGATGTTACTGGGATACATGTATAACCATGGACAGGTTAAGATGTTACTGGGATACATTATATACCATGTACAGGTTAAGATGTTACTGGGATACATGTATAACCATGGACAGGTTAAGATGTTACTGGGATACATGTATAACCATGGACAGGTTAAAATGTTACTGGGATACATGTATAACCATGGACAGGTTAAGATGTTACTTGGTTACCTGTATAACAATGGACAGGTTAAAATGTTACTGGGATACATGTATAACCATGGACAGGTTAAGATGTTACTGGGGTACATGTATATACCATGGACAGGTTAAGATGTTACTGGGATACATGTATAACCATGGACAGGTTAAGATGTTACTGGGATACATGTATAACCATGTACAGGTTAAGATGTTACTGGGATGCATGTATAACCATGGACAGGTTAAGATGTTACTGGGATATATGTAAAACCATGGACAGGTTAAGATTTTACTGGGATATATGTATAACCATGGACAGGTTAAGATGTTACTGGGATACATGTATAACCATGGACAGGTTAAGATGTTACTGGGATACATTATATACCATGTACAGGTTAAGATGTTACTGGGATACATGTATAACCATGGACAGGTTAAAATGTTACTGGGATACATGTATAACCATGTACAGGTTAAGATGTTACTGGGATACATGTATATACCATGGACAGGTTAAGATGTTACTGGGATACATGTATAACCATGGACAGGTTAAGATGTTACTGGGATACATGTATAACCATGGACAGGTTAAGATGTTACTGGGATACATGTATAACCATGGACAGGTTAAGATGTACCTGGGGTACATGTATAACCATGGACAGGTTAAGATGTTACTGGGATACATGTATACACCATGGACAGGTTAAGATGTTACTTGGTTACATGTATAACCATGGACAGGTTAAAATGTTACTGGGATACATGTATAACCATGGACAGGTTAAAATGTTACTTGGATATATGTATAACCATGGACAGGTTAAGATGTTACTGGGATACATGTATAACCATGGACAGGTTAAGATGTTACTGGGATATATGTATAACCATGGACAGGTTAAAACGTTACTGGGATACATCTATATACCATGGGCAGGTTAAGATGTTACTGGGATACATGTATAACCATGGACAGGTTAAAATGTTACTTGGATACATGTATAACCATGCACAGTTTAAGATGTTACTGGGATACATGTATAACCATGGACAGGTTAATATGTTACTGGGATACATGTAAAACCATGGACAGGTTAAGATGTTACTGGGATACATTATATACCATGTACAGGTTAAGATGTTACTGGGATACATGTATAACCATGGACAGGTTAAGATGTTACTGGGATACATGTATAACCATGGACAGGTTAAAATGTTACTGGGATACATGTATAACCATGGACAGGTTAAGATGTTACTTGGTTACCTGTATAACCATGGACAGGTTAAAATGTTACTGGGATACATGTATAACCATGGACAGGTTAAGATGTTACTGGGGTACATGTATATACCATGGACAGGTTAAGATGTTACTGGGATACATGTATAACCATGGATAGGTTAAGATGTTACTGGGATACATGTATAACCGTGGACAGGTTAAGATGTTACTTGGTTACATGTATAACCATGGATAGGTTAAAATGTTACTGGGATACATTTATAACCATGGACAGGTTAAGATGTTACTGGGATACATTATATACCATAGACAGGTTAAGATGTTACTGGGGTACATGTATATACCATGTACAGGTTAAGATGTTACTTGGTTACATGTATAACCATGGACAGGTTAAGATGTTACTTGGATACATGTATAACCATGTACAGGTTAAGATGTAACTGGGATACATGTATAACCATGGACAGGTTAAGATGTTACTAAGATACATTATATAACATGGACAGGTTAAGATGTTACTGGGATACATTATATACCATGTACAGGTTAAGATGTTACTGGGATACATGTATAACATTGGACAGGTTAAAATGTTACTGGGATATATGTATAACATTGGACAGGTTAAAATGTTACTGGGATACATGTATAACCATGGACAGGTTAAGATGTTACTGGGATATATGTATAACCATGGACAGGTTAAAATGTTACTGGGATACATGTATACACCATGGACAGGTTAAGATGTTACTTGGTTACATGTATAACCATGGACAGGTTAAAATGTTACTGGGATACATGTATAACCATGGACAGGTTAAAATGTTACTTGGATATATGTATAACCATGGACAGGTTAAGATGTTACTGGGATACATGTATAACCATGGACAGGTTAAGATGTTACTGGGATATATGTATAACCATGGACAGGTTAAAATGTTACTGGGATACATCTATATACCATGGGCAGGTTAAGATGTTACTGGGATACATGTATAACCATGGACAGGTTAAAATGTTACTTGGATACATGTATAACCATGGACAGTTTAAGATGTTACTGGGATACATGTATAACCATGGACAGGTTAATATGTTACTGGGATACATGTATAACCATGGACAGGTTAAGATGTTACTGGGATACATTATATACCATGTACAGGTTAAGATGTTACTGGGATACATGTATAACCATGGACAGGTTAAGATGTTACTGGGATACATGTATAACCATGGACAGGTTAAGATGTTACTGGGATACATGTATAACCATGGACAGGTTAATATGTTACTGGATACATGTATAACCATGGACAGGTTAAGATGTTACTGGGATACATTATATACCATGTACAGGTTAAGATGTTACTGGGATACATGTATAACCATGGACAGGTTAAGATGTTACTGGGATACATGTATAACCATGGACAGGTTAAAATGTTACTGGGATACATGTATAACCATGGACAGGTTAAGATGTTACTTGGTTACCTGTATAACAATGGACAGGTTAAAATGTTACTGGGATACATGTATAACCATGGACAGGTTAAGATGTTACTGGGGTACATGTATATACCATGGACAGGTTAAGATGTTACTGGGATACATGTATAACCATGGACAGGTTAAGATGTTACTGGGATACATGTATAACCATGGACAGGTTAAGATGTTACTGGGATGCATGTATAACCATGGACAGGTTAAGATGTTACTGGGATATATGTAAAACCATGGACAGGTTAAGATTTTACTGGGATATATGTATAACCATGGACAGGTTAAGATGTTACTGGGATACATGTATAACCATGGACAGGTTAAGATGTTACTGGGATACATTATATACCATGTACAGGTTAAGATGTTACTGGGATACATGTATAACCATGGACAGGTTAAAATGTTACTGGGATACATGTATAACCATGTACAGGTTAAGATGTTACTGGGATACATGTATATACCATGGACAGGTTAAAATGTTACTGGGATACATGTATAACCATGGACAGGTTAAGATGTTACTGGGATACATGTATAACCATGGACAGGTTAAGATGTAACTGGGATACATGTATAACCATGGACAGGTTAAGATGTACCTGGGGTACATGTATAACCATGGACAGGTTAAGATGTTACTGGGATACATGTATACACCATGGACAGGTTAAGATGTTACTTGGTTACATGTATAACCATGGACAGGTTAAAATGTTACTGGGATACATGTATAACCATGGACAGGTTAAAATGTTACTTGGATATATGTATAACCACGGACAGGTTAAGATGTTACTGGGATACATGTATAACCATGGACAGGTTAAGATGTTACTGGGATATATGTATAACCATGGACAGGTTAAAACGTTACTGGGATACATCTATATACCATGGGCAGGTTAAGATGTTACTGGGATACATGTATAACCATGGACAGGTTAAAATGTTACTTGGATACATGTATAACCATGGACAGTTTAAGATGTTACTGGGATACATGTATAACCATGGACAGGTTAATATGTTACTGGGATACATGTATAACCATGGACAGGTTAAGATGTTACTGGGATACATTATATACCATGTACAGGTTAAGATGTTACTGGGATACATGTATAACCATGGACAGGTTAAGATGTTACTGGGATACATGTATAACCATGGACAGGTTAAGATGTTACTGGGATACATGTATATACCATGGACAGGTTAATATGTTACTGGGATACATGTATAACCATGGACAGGTTAAGATGTTACTGGGATACATTATATACCATGTACAGGTTAAGATGTTACTGGGATACATGTATAACCATGGACAGGTTAAGATGTTACTGGGATACATGTATAACCATGGACAGGTTAAAATGTTACTGGGATACATGTATAACCATGGACAGGTTTATGTTACTTGGTTACCTGTATAACAATGGACAGGTTAAAATGTTACTGGGATACATGTATAACCATGGACAGGTTAAGATGTTACTGGGGTACATGTATATACCATGGACAGGTTAAGATGTTACTGGGATACATGTATAACCATGGACAGGTTAAGATGTTACTGGGATACATGTATAACCATGTACAGGTTAAGATGTTACTGGGATGCATGTATAACCATGGACAGGTTAAGATGTTACTGGGATATATGTAAAACCATGGACAGGTTAAGATTTTACTGGGATATATGTATAACCATGGACAGGTTAAGATGTTACTGGGATACATGTATAACCATGGACAGGTTAAGATGTTACTGGGATACATTATATACCATGTACAGGTTAAGATGTTACTGGGATACATGTATAACCATGGACAGGTTAAAATGTTACTGGGATACATGTATAACCATGTACAGGTTAAGATGTTACTGGGATACATGTATATACCATGGACAGGTTAAAATGTTACTGGGATACATGTATAACCATGGACAGGTTAAGATGTTACTGGGATACATGTATAACCATGGACAGGTTAAGATGTTACTGGGATACATGTATAACCATGGACAGGTTAAGATGTACCTGGGGTACATGTATAACCATGGACAGGTTAAGATGTTACTGGGATACATGTATACACCATGGACAGGTTAAGATGTTACTTGGTTACATGTATAACCATGGACAGGTTAAAATGTTACTGGGATACATGTATAACCATGGACAGGTTAAAATGTTACTTGGATATATGTATAACCACGGACAGGTTAAGATGTTACTGGGATACATGTATAACCATGGACAGGTTAAGATGTTACTGGGATATATGTATAACCATGGACAGGTTAAAACGTTACTGGGATACATCTATATACCATGGGCAGGTTAAGATGTTACTGGGATACATGTATAACCATGGACAGGTTAAAATGTTACTTGGATACATGTATAACCATGCACAGTTTAAGATGTTACTGGGATACATGTATAACCATGGACAGGTTAATATGTTACTGGGATACATGTAAAACCATGGACAGGTTAAGATGTTACTGGGATACATTATATACCATGTACAGGTTAAGATGTTACTGGGATACATGTATAACCATGGACAGGTTAAGATGTTACTGGGATATATGTATAACCATGGACAGGTTAAGATGTTACTGGGATACATGTATAACCATGGACAGGTTAAGATGTTACTGGGATACATTATATACCATGTACAGGTTAAGATGTTACTGGGATACATGTATAACCATGGACAGGTTAAAATGTTACTGGGATACATGTATAACCATGTACAGGTTAAGATGTTACTGGGATACATGTATATACCATGGACAGGTTAAAATGTTACTGGGATACATGTATAACCATGGACAGGTTAAGATGTTACTGGGATACATGTATAACCATGGACAGGTTAAGATGTTACTGGGATACATGTATAACCATGGACAGGTTAAGATGTACCTGGGGTACATGTATAACCATGGACAGGTTAAGATGTTACTGGGATACATGTATACACCATGGACAGGTTAAGATGTTACTTGGTTACATGTATAACCATGGACAGGTTAAAATGTTACTGGGATACATGTATAACCATGGACAGGTTAAAATGTTACTTGGATATATGTATAACCACGGACAGGTTAAGATGTTACTGGGATACATGTATAACCATGGACAGGTTAAGATGTTACTGGGATATATGTATAACCATGGACAGGTTAAAACGTTACTGGGATACATCTATATACCATGGGCAGGTTAAGATGTTACTGGGATACATGTATAACCATGGACAGGTTTAAAATGTTACTTGGATACATGTATAACCATGCACAGTTTAAGATGTTACTGGGATACATGTATAACCATGGACAGGTTAATATGTTACTGGGATACATGTATAACCATGGACAGGTTAAGATGTTACTGGGATACATTATATACCATGTACAGGTTAAGATGTTACTGGGATACATGTATAACCATGGACAGGTTAAGATGTTACTGGGATACATGTATAACCATGGACAGGTTAAAATGTTACTGGGATACATGTATAACCATGGACAGGTTAAGATGTTACTTGGTTACCTGTATAACCATGGACAGGTTAAAATGTTACTGGGATACATGTATAACCATGGACAGGTTAAGATGTTACTGGGGTACATGTATATACCATGGACAGGTTAAGATGTTACTGGGATACATGTATAACCATGGATAGGTTAAGATGTTACTGGGATACATGTATAACCATGGACAGGTTAAGATGTTACTGGGATACATGTATATACCATGGACAGGTTAAGATGTTACTGGGATATATGTAAAACCATGGACAGGTTAAGATTTTACTGGGATATATGTATAACCATGGACAGGTTAAGATGTTACTGGGATACATGTATAACCATGGACAGGTTAAAATGTTACTGGGATACATGTATAACCATGTACAGGTTAAGATGTTACTGGGATACATGTATATACCATGGACAGGTTAAGATGTTACTAGGATACATGTATAACCATGGACAGGTTAAGATGTTACTGGGATACATGTATATACCATGGACAGGTTAAGATGTTACTGGGATACATGTATAACCATGGACAGGTTAAGATGTTACTGGGGTACATGTATATACCATGGACAGGTTAAGATGTTACTGGGATACATGTATAACCATGGATAGGTTAAGATGTTACTGGGATACATGTATAACCATGGACAGGTTAAGATGTTACTGGGATACATGTATATACCATGGACATGTTAAGATGTTACTGGGATATATGTAAAACCATGGACAGGTTAAGATTTTACTGGGATATATGTATAACCATGGACAGGTTAAGATGTTACTGGGATACATGTATAACCATGGGACAGGTTTAAGATGTTACTGGGATACATGTATATACCATGGACAGGTTAAGATGTTACTGGGATACATGTATAACCATGGACAGGTTAAGATGTTACTGGGATACATTATATACCATGTACAGGTTAAGATGTTACTGGGATACATGTATAACCATGGACAGGTTAAAATGTTACTGGGATACATGTATAACCATGTACAGGTTAAGATGTTACTGGGATACATGTATATACCATGGACAGGTTAAGATGTTACTGGGATACATGTATAACCATGGACAGGTTAAGATGTTACTGGGATACATGTATAACCATGGACAGGTTAAGATGTTACTGGGATACATGTATAACCATGGACAGGTTAAGATGTACCTGGGGTACATGTATAACCATGGGAAGGTTAAGAGTTACTGGGATACATTGTATTACACCATGGACAGGTTTAAGATGTTACTTGGTTACATGTATAACCATGGACAGGTTAAAATGTTACTGGGATACATGTATAACCATGGACAGGTTAAAATGTTACTGGATATATGTATAACCACGGACAGGTTAAGATGTTATGGGATACATGTATAACCATGGACAGGTTAAGATGTTACTGGGATATATGTATAACCATGGACAGGTTAAAACGTTACTGGGATACATCTATATACCATGGGCAGGTTAAGATGTTACTGGGATACATGTATAACCATGGACAGGTTAAAACTGTTACTGGGATACATGTATAACCATGGACAGGTTAAAATGTTACTGGGATACATGTATAACCATGGACAGGTTAAAATGTTACTTGGATACATGTATAACCATGCACAGTTTAAGATGTTACTGGGATACATGTATAACCATGGACAGGTTAAGATGTTACTGGGATACATGTATAACCATGGACAGGTTAAGATGTTACTGGGATACATGTATAACCATGGACAGGTTAAGATGTTACTGGGATATATGTATAAACATGGACAGGTTAAAATGTTACTGGATACATGTATACACCACTGGACAAGTTTAAGATGTTACTTGGTTACATGTATAACCATGGACAGGTTAAAATGTTACTGGGATACATGTATAACCATGGACAGGTTAAAATGTTACTTGGATATATGTATAACCATGGACAGGTTAAGATGTTACTGGGATACATGTATAACCATGGACAGGTTAAGATGTTACTGGGATATATGTATAACCATGGACAGGTTAAAATGTTACTGGGATACATCTATATACCATGGGCAGGTTAAGATGTTACTGGGATACATGTATAACCATGGACAGGTTAAAATGTTACTGGGATACATGTATATACCATGGACAGGTTAAGATGTTACTGGGATATATGTATAACCATGGACAGGTTAAAATGTTACTGGGATACATGTATACACCATGGACAGGTTAAGATGTTACTTGGGATACAGTATAACCATGTACAGGTTTAAGATGTTACTGGATACATGTATATACCATGGACAGGTTAAGATGTTACTAGGATACATGTATACCATGGACAGGTTAAGATGTTACTGGATACATGTATATACCATGGACAGGTTAAGATGTTACTGGGATACATGTATAACCATGGACAGGTTATACATGTATATACCATGGACAGGTTAAGATGTTACTGGGATACATGTATAACCATGGATAGGTTAAGATGTTACTGGGATACATGTATATACCATGGACAGGTTAAGATGTTACTGGGATACATGTATATACCATGGACAGGTTAAGATGTTACTGGGATATATGTAAAACCATGGACAGGTTAAGATTTTACTGGGATATATGTATAACCATGGACAGGTTAAGATGTTACTGGGATACATGTATAACCATGGACAGGTTAAGATGTTACTGGGATACATGTATATACCATGGACAGGTTAAGATGTTACTAGGATACATGTATAACCATGGACAGGTTAAGATGTTACTGGGATACATGTATAACCATGGACAGGTTAAGATGTTACTGGGATACATGTATAACCATGGACAGGTTAAGATGTTACTGGGATACATGTATATACCATGGACAGGTTAAGATGTTACTGGGATACATGTATAACCATGGACAGGTTAAGATGTTACTGGGATACATGTATAACCATGGACAGGTTAAGATGTTACTGGGATACATGTATATACCATGGACAGGTTAAGATGTTACTGGGATACATGTATATACCATGGACAGGTTAAGATGTTACTGGGATACATGTATATACCATGGACAGGTTAAGATGTTACTCTGATACATGTATAACCATGTACAGGTTAAAATGTTACTGGGATACATGTATAACCATGGACAGGTTAAGATGTTACTCTGATACATGTATAACCATGGACAGGTTAAATGTTACTGGGATACATGTATAACCATGGACAGGTTAAGATGTTACTGGGATACATGTATAACCATGGACAGGTTAAGATGTTACTGGGATACATGTATAACCATGGACAGGTTAAAATGTTACTGGGATACATGTATAACCATGGACAGGTTAAGATGTTACTCTGATACATGTAT
>NW_022980582.1:0-2764 GCF_902652985.1 Pecten maximus
AAAAGAGAATTCTTTTTTTTGTGAAAATAAAAAAATCAAAAAATTTTCACTTTAAAAAAATTTCTAATCTATTTTGGGCATTGGGCTGGGAAAAGAGAACTGATTTTTATAAAATTAGAGTGATTTATCTAACTAATAACGAGAATACTGCCATGCTTATTTCTTTATTGATAAATCTTGTTATATATTCAAAGTGTTTTATGATACGTTTTAAAATCTGTTTTAACTAGAAATTCGTTACCAAATTTCATTCATCGATCGCGGTTAGGAATAAACTGTGTACATCAAATGAAATTTTAGTGTTGGGTTTTGAAACAGGCTTATGTTTTATCTGATAAATTAATAGGAATCTTTTAAGGTTCAAATATTGTATACCACACTTTGTATGATGGTTCGATTCCATCCGCAGACTTCAAAAATATGCTGGTGCAAAGAGGGCAAAACTGTCTGCTGGCCCCGCAAAGTTTGGTATACACGAAATTCAAAACAAAGAAGACATTCAAAAAATTAAACTATTACAAGTGTCTCCGGTTTTTTTCGAGTTCAGCTAGAACACAAACTTTCTATATCATAAAACACTTTGAATATATAACAAGATTATCAATAAAGAAATAAGCATGGCAGTATTCTTGTTATTAGTTAGATAAATCACTCTAATTTTATAAACATCAGTTCTCTTTGATCACCAGCAATGCAAAATAGATTCAGATAATGTTGATTTTATGATTGTATCACACTGATTATGCTGGTTATTTTGTGTTAGTTTGTGCGAGACAACGTGGAGAATAGACATCTAGAATGTCTTCTGTATTGACGGAAATGAAGTACCTTTACCCATTATCATTATAAAAATCTTCAACAAAACATTGACTTTAAGATGTTTTTTTATCGGTGTACTGAACATACATTTTCACAGATTTATAGTGATGGTTTTCTCGTGAAAATGTTTATGTACCTTCATTTCAAATAAACAAAACAAAACAAAGAGATGTTTCACTTATTTGTGTAGTTAAATAAAACGTTTGGAAAGCAATACAGAAAATGTAAGAAGAAAAATGTAATTGAAATACAGATGTGAATTGTACTTATCCTGAAAGTAGCATCGGTGCGTCGCTTTCAAAAGTCAATTGATATGTTAAATTACAAATTAATGTAAAAAAACTGCAAAGATATACCAAAAGATAGCAAAATAACTTCATTCCCGATATATTTAACGAAAATTTGAATTCGTTACATAATTGCATTCTAACCGCCTGAACTTTGAACTAAAGGGAGGGAACTTTCCTAACCGCAGGGTTTGCAATTATGTAACGAATTGAATTCGTTACATAATTGCAACCCTTTTTCAATCCATCAGGGTTAGGTGATTTTATCTTTTAATTATCAAAATAACGCCTGAATATTGTTTATCTTGGTTTTATTTATTTTCCCATGTATTTACCTTGTCTTATTATGATACCCCAACCCTAACCCTGATGGTGATGCAATAATGTAACGAATTCAAAAGAGGTGAAGTTGCACTTTTAGTCTTCGAATTTAAAGACAAATAGCAGAGATAGAATGTTGATCTTTTATGTGAAACATGTTTAAAGTACAATCTTTTGATTGAGCCAAAATTTGAAACAAATAGCCGTCGGAAAATATAAGTAATTTGCAGGTAAAGTCGTGCAATTATGTAACGAATTGAGATAGGGTTAGACTTTTCCGTGCTCAGATTTCACAGAAATCTGTTTAAATAGTGTTTTTATTGATTACGGATGCATAATGTGTATTCAGATGTAAAAAAACTTAAAGGATGAAAATGTTTTTTTGGCCGAAAATCGACATTTCAAACGGCTGTAACTTTTTAGTTTGTGCAGCTTTTTTTGAAAATATTCGATATGTTGTGGGGAATCTGACGCCAAACAAAATGATATCAAGTTTTGTGCAATAGCTCTTGTATAAACATTAACCACGGTACTTTGAAATTTGCAAAATTTTCGTGTTTTTTTTACATTGAACATTACAACATAGCTTTTCTAATAGGAAAGGTAGAGACATGTACTTTGGATATGTGTTCAATATATCATTTCTCTTCAATCTACATTAATTTGCAAATTCGTACCTGTATTATTTCTCAAGATATGGACTTTCCAACAGAGGTACCCTACTTTCGTTACAAAATTGCACGTTTTCAGACGCCGCGTTTAGCATGAAATAATAGTCGTATCTTCACCAAAAATTGGCAAAAACAACGTCAATTATTCTTCTTTCAAATGATGTAAAGCAAGTTGAAATCGGTTTACGTTTACTATGCGTAAATTGCCTTTCCCCGGAGACATTTTCGTGCAATTATGTAACGAATTGGTCAAAAATTTGCAAACTTTCTAACGCGATTATTTTACGGAAAAAGGCCATTTTAACGCGTCTAGATTTAAAAAAAATCAAAGCAACATCCTAAATACCCTGTACAGCAAAAATTATGAAGATATCTCTCTTAATAAATTTTTTATGAACGAAACAAAAAACTTCAGTTTTCAAGCTCAGATGGCCAGATGACTGCATATGACGGGGGACTCGATTTTTTTCACCTTCATTTTCTCAACTCGAGAAGTAGCAGGGGGTTAGAAAAAGTGGTGAAATGGGTCGTGGGGTTAGCCTAACCCCCTAGAAAACTGCAATCATTTTTTCTAACCCCCTTAAAGGAAAAAAGTTGCAATAATGTAACGAATTCGCCGTATTTCGCAAAATTAAGTGTGAAGAAGTGGGTTTTTGTGGGGAAAGC
>NW_022980583.1:0-1788 GCF_902652985.1 Pecten maximus
TGAATCGGTTGATCAGGATCAGTCCCAGTGAAAATAAAAGACTTCGATTTGGTGATGTACTGCATATCATTGAAATCGTGCCACATACATATACCACTTACAAATTGGTTGGTATTCCAGAGGACATCAATGAAATTTCAGTACACGTTTTGAAAGAAAGTGGACAAGATTTGAGGAGAAAAGATGACATTGGCCATGCAGTATTGGTAACAACAAAAAAAAACTGCAGAGCAAGAATACTTTGTTGAATTGTTTGACAGTACAAATAAACCTATTTCAGACTCTGTCAAAAGACAGTTAGTTGATATGTTACCTTCTGGAAGCCATGTCACTGTGCACCATGTTCCAGTACAGAACCAGGGACAAACCAATGACACTGACTGTGGGTATTTTGTACTGGCATTTATAACTCATATATGCCTGGGCTTGAGAGAGGAACTAAATACAATTGTGTTTGATGTCAGTCAAATGCGAAGATATCTTACAGAATGTTGTAAGAAGGATTTATTGAGTGAATTCCCATCAGTTAGGGAGAAAAACAACCAGAAACTTAGAGAGACTGGAAGGAAATCAATCAATGATTACTCTTGGTAGAGGAATGTCTGTGATCTAAAACTTGGAAGATAGGAAGTTGACGGTGGACAGACCACAGATTATTTCAATGGGCAAGTGAGCTCAGGCCACATATTTTGCATAAATAGACCCCCCCCCCCCCCCCCCCCAGGAGGGCAGGGCCCAATAGGGGAAATAGGTCCTTTGAATTATTACTAGTCGTGACGGAGAGAATGGATTTGGGAAAATTTTGTCGGAAGTATCCTTTGGTGAAGGGGAACATATTTTGCATAATTGGTGACTTGACCCCAAGGGGCAGTGTCATGCATAATATGTACCTCCTGCATAATAAGTATCTGGATACTTTTTATTCTGCATAAAAAGAACCCGGATACTTTTTATACCCCTACCAAAACATACCCCCCTTGCATAAAAAGTACCCCCCTACCAAAAATCTTTAATTTTGACTTTATCAATCTGAAATTGTGAAAATATGATAAGAGGACCAAGGGGATGTCATTTTCAATGTTTCTGACCCCAAGTTTTTGCTTAAACTTACAAATATGACTAAGAATCAACATAGGAAACCGTCAAATGCATATAAAAGACAATTTGCAAATTCCCCACCCCCCGGATACTTTTTATTCTTCTGCATAAAATGTACCCCCCAGATACTTTTTATTCTCCTGCATAAAAAGTACCCCCCTACCAATTAATCTTTAATTTTGACTTTATCAATCTGAAATTGTGAAGATATGATAAGAGGACCCAGGGGATGTCATTTTCAATGTTTCTGACCCCATCCCACCAAATCCCCACCCCAGGGCCAAAAAAATGAAAAAAAAAAAAGTTTTTGCTTAAACTTCCAAATATGACCAAGGATCAACATAGGAAACCTTCAAATGCATATAAAAGACAATTCGCAAATTCCCCACCCCCCGGATACTTTTTATTCTTCTGCATAAAATGTACCCCCCAGATACTTTTTATTCTCCTGCATAAAAAGTACCCCCTACCAAAAATCTTTAATTTTGACTTTATCAATCTGAAATTGTGAAGATATTGTAATGAATGTAAACATTTAGATAATGTAGTTCCACAAGGTAGTGTTATCTCCCCTACCCTATTTAATATATTTATAAATAAATTGAATCAACACCTTAAACTAAACTCTCAAAATAAACATCTAGCTAATGTAGCACAGTTTGCAGATGATACCAGTATTTGGAGTACCAA
>NW_022980584.1:0-1196 GCF_902652985.1 Pecten maximus
AAACCTGCATATTTCAAAGAATTTCAGTACTGCCTCCCCTAGGCCTCCCCCTTTAGACCCAAGGAAGGTCATCCTGTAGTTGGCCCCACCCTTATGGCCCAGGAAGGTCATCCTGTTGTGGCCCCCAATGTTTAAGCCCCATGAAGGTCATCCTGTTGTGGCCCCACTCTTATGGCCCAGGAAGGTCATCCTGTTGTGGCCCCACTCTTATGGCCCATGAAGGTCATCCTGTTGTGGCCCCACTCTTATGGCCCAGAAAGGTCATCCTGTTGTGGCCCCACTCTTATGGCCCAGAAAGGTCATCCTATTGTGGCCCCCAATGTTTAAGCCCCAGGAAGGTCATCCTGTTGTGGCCCCCAATGTTTAGGCCCCAGGAAGGTCATGCTCTAGTGGGACCTTCCCTACAATTGAAGCAACTTTTGAGAAAAGTTGACAAATGGGCAACAACAAGGTGAGCTAAAAAGACCATCCTCAATACTCCAGGTGTTACAATCACATATACATACTTGAAAAGAAAAATCCAGCCCCTGACATCATTTCTGGTGACTGTTGCATTCGTGCTGGCCAATTTCGGAAGGTCCCACGTCTCTTAAGTTCATCAGAGTAATCAGGATGCTTGGCTACTTTCTTGTTTGCTTGTTGATTCCTTTGTCCAGGATTTCCTGTTGTGTTGGCCGAGTTTTGACTAGAATTTGACGTATTTGCCCTTGCCTCTTGTCCATTAGGAGAGTTTGTATTACGCTGAGCGTTGACATTAGGAGAGTTTGTATTACGCTGAGCGTTGACATTAGGAGAGTTTGTATTACGCTGAGCGTTGACATTAGGAGAGTTTGTATTACGCTGAGCGTTGACATTAGGAGAGGTTGTATTACGCTGAGCATTGACATTTGGAGAGTTTGTATGTCGTCGAATGTCGACATTAGGAGAGTTTGTGTCCCTAGTAACATCCTTTTCTTTGTAGTTTTCTTCGGCACTGTTTTGTTTATCATCTTGTAAACACCCTTTAGCTTCGTCTCTCTTCTCGTCATAACTAGTTGCAGTGCCTGCACCCCCTAGTAAGCCATCAACAACCGCATTGAAGTCGTCTGCTTCAAGACTAGTATCCAGACTTTCATAGGGGGTAGATGTCACAGAGTCATTCATTGTGTTTCAGCTTCTGTAAAATAGAAATAATGTCATATATACAAAAACATAAT
>NW_022980585.1:0-1419 GCF_902652985.1 Pecten maximus
AATTTGTTACAAAGGGATTGGGCACAAGTTTTCCAACTTATATTAAGCCCTCTCCCGATACAATTTTACATTGAGATAAAATTCACATGATGGCAGTTTTATTTACATATTTACAATCTAATTTTATAAGAAATAGAGAGAAAGAGAGAGAGAGAGAGAGACAGAAGGGGAGGGAGACGGAGAGAGTAACGGAGAGAAAGGGGAAGAGAGGGGGAGTTGGAGGGGGGAAAGAAGAGAGAGACAGAAAGAGATTTTATAAGATTTTGATACAAATAATCTTATATATATGGGATATACATGTATATCTAAATACTTCAAAAAGACAAATAGTTTTGTGGTAGACCTAAGCGGACTCGGGCAACAATCACTTTGGTACACAATTCGACTTTCCTTTCGTTCAAACTTGTCTAATGTCTATGATAATCCATGCCAGTGGTGTCTTCCTCCTTTTCTTTTCTGGTCCTTCATTTATAACATTTCACACACACCCGAATGTCACCCGAGTCCGCAAAGACAAAAATACAATGTACATTAATTTCCAATAAAGATATTTTAAAATCTATTTGTATTTTTAATAAATAGTTGGGTTGATTGGCATATAGTTACATTTTCTTGATGAGAAAGTTCATTTTTTCCGAATAGCAGAAGTTGCAGGTCTAGTGGGATGAAATAATTTAGATCACGAAACAGTTGCAAACGCTGAACAGAGTAATTATTACATTCAAAAAAGAAATGATATGCATCTTCAACAGGGTGTCCACATTGGCAGTGTTTAAAATTAATCAAATTTGCATGAAATAAATCGTTGTTTAGAGTACTAGATATGTTTCTTAATCTTGCATGCATAATGTTATGTTTTCTGTCGCCAATTTGATAGTAGAAGGGAACTTTTGTGTCTGTACAATTTTGAAGAGAATGTTTAAAGGCCGAGTACGTAACACTTTGTCGGATTTCGTTATCTAAATGATTCCATAGTTGGATAGTAGAGGGAAAGAAAGATGAATTAGTAAGATGTAAACGGTAATTTGGTAACGAGTAATTATTGGCATTTCTAAGGTTATATTGAGAATTTTCTGATACTAAAGGTGGAAGAAGTGATGTTAGGTAATTTGGAGATAATTTATGTTTAATTTTATAAAAAAAAAACTGCAATTTTCGCCTAGAGCGTCTAATAGCAAGAGGTTCTAAACCACTTTCAGAATATAATGACTGTATACTAGTGTAAGATGGTGATTTTAAAAGTGTGATATCACATTGAAACGAATAACTACGTTAATGATACCGGGAATAACTACAACGTTAATGATACCGGGAATAACCACAACGTTAATGATACCGGGACTAACCACAACGTTAATGATACCGGGAATGACTACAACGTTAATGATACCGGAAATGACTACAACTACAACGAATAAC
>NW_022980586.1:0-2796 GCF_902652985.1 Pecten maximus
TCCTACTTTACAGGTGTGACATCGCTGGTCCTACTTTACAGGTGTGACATCAATAGTCTTACTTTACAGGTGTGACAACGATAATCCTACTTCACAGGTGTGACAACGATAATCCTACTTTACAGGTGTGACATCGCTAATCCTACTTTACAGGTTTTACATCGCTAGTCCCTAGTTTACAGGTTTGACATCGCTAGTCCTACTTTACAAGTGTGACATCGCTAGTCCTACTTTACAGGTGTGACATCGCTAGTCCTAGTTTACAGGTGTGACATCGCTAGTCCTACTTTACAGGTGTGACATCGCTAGTCCTACTTTACAGGTGTGACAACGATAATCCTTCTTTACAGGTGTGACATCAATAGTCTTACTTTACAGGTGTGACATCAATAGTCCTTCTTTACAGGTGTGACACCGCTAATCCTACTTTACAGGTATGACATCGCTAGTCCTAATTTACAGGTGTGACATCGCTACCTTCTACTTTACAGGTGTGACATCGCTAAGCCCTACTTTACAGGTGTGACATCGCTAATCCTACTTGACAGCTGTGACATCAATAGTCTTACTTTACAGGTGTGACATCGCTAGTCCTACTTTACAGGTGTGACATTGCTAGTCCTACTTTACAGGTGTGACATCAATAGTCCTACTTTACAGGTGTGACATCAATAGTCCTACTTTACAGGTGTGACATCGCTAATCCTACTTTACAGGTTTGACATCGCTAGTCCTAATTTACAGGTGTGACATCGCTACCTTCTACTTTACAGGTGTGACATCGCTAAGCCTACTTTTACAGGTGTGACATCGCTAATCCTACTTGACAGGTGTGACATCAATAGTCTTACTTTACAGGTGTGACATCGCTAGTCCTACTTTACAGGTGTGACATCGCTGGTCCTACTTTACAGGTGTGACATCAATAGTCCTACTTTACAGGTGTGACATCACTAGTCCTACTTTACAGGTTTGACATCACTAGTCCTACTTTACAGGTGTGACATCACTAGTCCTACTTTACAGGTGTGACATCACTAGTCCTACTTTACAGGTTTGACATCACTAGTCCTACTTTACAGGTGTGACATCGCTAGTCCTACTTTACAGGTGTGACATCGCTAATCCTACTTTACAGGTTTGACATCGCTAGTCCTACTTTACAGGTGTGACATCGCTAATCCTACTTTACAGGTTTGACATCGCTAGTCCTACTTTACAGGTGTGACATCGCTAATCCTACTTTACAGGTGTGATATCGCTAGTCCTACTTTACAGGTGTGACATCAATAGTCCTACTTTACAGGTGTGACATCGCAAGTCCTACTTTACAGGTGTGACATCAATAGTCCTACTTTACAGGTGTGACATCGCTAGTCCTACTTTACAGGTGTGACATCGCTAGTCCTACTTTACAGGTGTGACATCGCTAGTCCTACTTTACAGGTGTGACATCGCTAGTCCTACTTTACATGTGTGACATCACTAGTCCTACTTTACAGGTTTGACATCGCTAGTCCTACTTTACAGGTATGACATCGCTAGTCCTACTTTACAAGTGTGACATCGCTAATTCTACTTTACAGGTGTGACATCACTAATCCTACATTACAGGTGTGACATCACTAGTCCTACTTTACAGGTGTGACATCACTAATCCTACATTACAGGTGTGACATCACTAGTCCTACTTTACAGGTGCGACATCACTAGTCCTACTTTACAGGTGTGACATTGCTAGTCCTACTTTACAGGTGTGACATCGCTAATCCTACTTTACAGGTGTGACATCAATAGTCCTAGTTTACAGGTGTGACATCACTAGTCCTAATTTACAGGTGTAGAGATCCATAATTTTCCTTTTCTCTGATCAACAGAAAAATAACGACGAGATTGTATAAATTTATCTGATGTTGTGTTCCTACAATAATTAGTAAATATTCTAAAGGGCGTGATTAACCTGAGCGTTTTTTTTTCGATATTGCCCAATTCAAAATAAAACCACTTTTTGCAGATTATACGTCATAAAACACGTGCGCCGTCAAAACAGATGTACGGTCCGATAACACGGAGTAAGCACCCCTAACACCGTATACCTACTTTATATGACTGTCTGCGAGACACGTGACCGAACTCACTCTATTTATCTTTCTTCCATTTCAGATCGTATCGGTTACATTTTTGTTGCGCTTGTTTAGTTATCATGTTGGTTTCCTCTAAAACAAGGTCGAACAATGCATACATAGATTTTAATACAACATAAAACGTCAAGTACGCGTGTGACTTAGCCAACGATTATTCGGTTCTTATATTTTATCGGTTACTTTAATCTTTTTATCGCTTACAAAAAAGTTATCGACTACTTTATCTATTTATCCATGTTATTTTAAACATTTACAGTTTACTTTAACTTTTATCACTCATTTTAGACATTTTATCGGTTACTTTGATCTGTTTATGGCTCTATTCTATAATGCCTTCGTATAATATGATAACTAATTTATCGACAAGACATTTACAGCTCCGCCCGATAACATTGGTGTTAGTTTGTTCGTTAAAATATATCCTGGCAGATTCTGTTCTCGAGATATAAATAAATGTAATTACCATGACGGGAAACAGTTTATTGTTAATATAATAACGCTTATCAAAAATTACCAATATTTACATATATATTTGATTGTAGTCAACTAATAACGGAAACCTATGCAATAAATTTTCCGGATTATAGCTGCATAAAAGCATCAGGGCCCGAAAAATCACAACCCAATATCGTGAACCGAATTCGAAAAGGCC
>NW_022980587.1:0-1174 GCF_902652985.1 Pecten maximus
GTTAGTACACTATAACTGTAAAATATGTACTGTACGAACGTGTATTTTGGTATACTTTTATTGTTCAATATGTACTGTACGGACGTGTATCTCGGTACACTTTACCTGTTTAATATATACTGTACGGACGTGTAGCGTGGTATGCTTTTACTGTTCAATATGTACTGTACGGACATGTATCGTGGTACACTTTACCTGTTAAATATGTACTGTACGAACGTGTATTGTGGTACACTTGTACTGTTAAATATGTACTGTACGGACGTGTATTGTGGTACACTTTATGTGCTAAAAATGTACTGTACGGACGTGTATCGTGGTACACTTTATCTGTTAAATATGTACTGTACGGACGTGTATCGTGGTACACTTTAACTGTTAATATGTACTGTACGGACGTGTATCGTGGTACACTTTAACTGTTCAATATGTACTGTACGGACGTGTATCTTAGTACACTATAACTGTAAAATATGTACTGTACGAACGTGTATTTTGGTATACTTTTATTGTTCAATATGTACTGTACGGACGTGTATCTCGGTACACTTTACCTGTTAATATATACTGTACGGATGTGTAGCGTGGTATGCTTTTACTGTTCAATATATACTGTACGGACGTGTATCGTGGTACACTTTATCTGTTAAATATGTACTGTACGGACGTGTATCGTGGTACACTTTATCTGTTAAAGATGTACTGTACGAACGTGTATCGTGGTACACTTTATCTGTTAAATATGTTCTGTACGGACGTGTATCGTGGTACACTTTAACTGTTAAATATGTACTGTACGGACGTGTATCGTGGTACACTTTATCTGTTAAATATGTTCTGTACGGACGTGTATCGTGGTACACTTTAAACTGTTAAATATGTTCTGTACGGACGTGTATCGTAGATTTTACATGTTAAATATGTTATGTACGGACGTGTATCGTGGTACACTTTAACCGTTAAATATGCACTGTACATACGTATATCGTGATACACTTTAACTTTTTCAATAATGCTATATTTGCGGACGTGTATTGCAGTAGACTTGTAATGAAAAAATCCTCCGTTTCGCAGAATACATAAAGAAACCTGAAGCGTTAGTGCTGGTGCACTTCCTTTCTCCGGTAAAAAAAAACCAAAACAAACAAACAACAACAACGTTTTAAGGTTTGGT
>NW_022980588.1:0-1018 GCF_902652985.1 Pecten maximus
AGGGGGGATGGTGGGTGGTAGGGATGAGCTGAGGACGGAGATGGGGTGAGGGAGATAAGAGGGATTGCGGCATGGGTGTGGGGGTGCGGGGTGGGATGGGTGTGGGGTGGAGGTGGGGTGGGTGGCGGAATCGGGGATGGCGGGATGTGGGGTGGGAGTGGGGCTGGGGATGGGGTGCGGGGTGCCAGGCCTGGAGGGATGGGGTGAGGGAGAGTGAGGGATGGGGTAAGGGAAATAGAGGGATGGGTTGAGGGAGGACTAGGGAGGGGTGAGAGATTGAGGGATGGGGTGAGGGAGGACTAGGGAGGGGCGACAGATTGAGGGATGGAGTAAGTAGCTCTGAAGGATAGAGAGTGGAGTTAAATTGGGATTATATTGCAAGGTGAGTTCAAGGTCAAAGTTATAACTAAAGGTAAATTCAAGGACAAAGAGACATAACTGATACTAATCTGGAATAGCAGAAATAGATTTCCTAACAAAATTTATAAACCTTAGGAGAAAATAAATCAAACTTAATTACCGTCATTAAGATATTATCCGGATCCAAAACCTTAACAGAGTTAAAAGTTGAAAACCATGTGTTCATTTATTTCTTAGGCAACCAATCAAAAGCTGTGTGTGTGTTCAATTGATTCCAGCCAACGTAATAAATACAGCTATTGATGAATTTAAATGCCATTGACTATCTACCAATGTTGTGATCAGTTTTACTCCTTGAAGGATTAAAACCATGTAATTATTCTATCTTCAGAATAAAAAAATTGTCACCTTTTCAGTTTCTGTCACACCAACTAATTCAGGGAGGTGTATCAATTATGTCCCTTTAAAATATCGTTATCTACCTGTAAAGGTAAATAGATAATTAATGTTGTAAACGGTAGATTTACCTGTAAATTACCGGGGAGGAGCTGAGCTGTGCTAATGGTACAAAATCATGTCTGGGTATCGTCGCAGACATGAGTTGACGCAGCTTCGCTAAGGCCACACGACAGTCTATACCAGATACCATCAAACCATC
>NW_022980589.1:0-2674 GCF_902652985.1 Pecten maximus
CGTATACATTAACCCATTGAAGATGTCAAATAAGATTACCCGAGTACCTATTCTGAAAATTAGCTGCCAAGACGCACTTGCAATCAAAAGTAGATATGAATTTCTTTTCTTGCCAATATTTTGTCCTAGTCCTAATCAGGTATTGGTGATGTTCCATACAAAGTTGACCATGTCCCCACTAAACAAAAGCAGTTAAAATAATTTGTTTTCGTTTGTGTCTTCAGTACTTTCAGTACTTTGATTTTGTGCTGTTGTTCCATAATCATTAAAATAAATCTAATTAAAATTAAACTGTTTAGCACTATACAGATACCCCCTACAAGTGTGGTTATACTGCTGAGTAATTTTGCAGATATCCTGTACAGAGCCCGGACGTAATGTAAAGTTGGATTACAGTAAATCAGACCTCTGGGCAGTTGGATCACTTGCCTATGAAGTGTTTGGCCAAGACAATCCATTCTATGGCGGTTTGAGAATTACGAGGAAACTTGACGGGAGAACATACCAGGATGATGACATTCCATCGATGTTGGGTATGATTAGCAGTATATAAAACCACAGTTGCCATATTGACATCTTATACAATTACTACCCTGGTTGATATACATGTGCCTTTTCATTTGATGTCATCAGTAACAAATTTTATTTGAATAATGTGTGAAGGCCCCATAGACCTTTTGTTTTACTCCCCAGGTCCAATGAGTTTGGATGTTACTGGAGATGTTGTTATTTTCAACATTCTAATTTTGGTTAATTTTGATTATAGAATATAATCATGAAACATAGATAATCAATGATAATGACCTGGTGTTATTATCCAGGCCAACATGACTGATTTATAGAAGCTAATATAGCTGTTTTGCAATTTTTGTTATAAAAATATAGTTCATATTTGCTTTAAAAAAATATTTTTTTCATTTCATAATTTCTATGAACATTACTTTTTTTCTTCTTCAAACTTTTGATAAAACTGAACAGAATTTGATTTGATGGAAGACATGATATGTACAGCATCCAAAATTTGTCGTAATTATACATCCTTGGTACCAATAATAAATGAAATTCTCATTTAATTGATGATTATGAATGGACACTTGCTTGCATATGAAATATTTGATAATTGCAAATGGACAGATAGTTGCCGTGGCACAGTGTTAACACACATGCCTTTCACCTAGGCGGCTGTGTTTCAATTCACTGATTGGATGTGAAAAGGTTAGGTTTCACCTGCCGAACCACATAGTTTTTCTCGGGTACTCCAGTTTCCTTCCACAGTAAAACCCCTTACAAGATTCCATCCAGACCAACAAGCATGATTAATATAAGTAGATATAACTTGTTTCACAATTAATGTAAAATAAATAGAATTTACATTGTACATATTTTTCACATTTACATGAGTATGGACACTTGCTTACACATGTAATATTTTCTTTATTTAATATGAAATCTTTCCTGATAGGTGACGTCCCTGATGTTGTCAGGTTCTTCGTTCCTAGGATGCTTCGTCGCAATCCAACTCAGGTATTAATTTTTTTTTTTTTTTTTTTTGTTTCATATTTGAGTTTTGTAAACATAGATTGATTTTTCTGCTGCCTTTTCTTACCATTGTCTTACCTGGTAATTAAAAAAAACATTCATTGAATAAATCGGAAGAAATTATTATTATTATTTTTTTTTTTTTTGAGAATGGAAAATATTGCATCGGTATTTATTGATAATTTTTTTTTGGAGGACGAAAAAAAAATCATTCCTTTTGGCATTTATTGATATATAAGGAGTGATGAATTGCATTTATTAATTAGAGTTTTATTGTGCTGTTGTAGAGACCAGAGCCGGAAATGGTGGCAAATATTCTCCAGATATACCTACACTTCCCGGAATGGCTGCGTCCTGGAAACCGACCATCAAAAAAACACATTACTGAAAGTTTGATGATACTAGTAGCCCAGATGTTGATTGGCTGGAAATCAAGAGGTGAAAGGTCATTTTCAGTCAAGGAACAACTACAGTTGACCTTTCTAAGGAGATTGGTTATCTCTGATTTAGTCAAGGCTGTGGCGTATTACCATGGAAACTGACTTTGAACAGTGATATTCTGTGATTTCAACCAGAAAGATTTCTCCATTTTGTTTGAAGGATGAACAATTTCCTTTTCTGTTTTCAATGTTTTTAAAATTATTTGTAATTGTGATAGACTCCTTGTTATGTTTTTTCTTCGGTTTATTTTTCAGTTGCTCTGTACAGCTGAATAAACAATGTTTTGGGGCGATCCATTTCAGTGATGGCAGTTCAGCAAACGATCAAGACTGATAAAATTGTTGAAACAAAGTTAATATATAAAAACAGCTTGGAATAAAAAATAAGGATTCGTTTTTGCTCAAAGAATGATGTAGAAAACATTATTTAAAGTTATTACAGTCAGCAATATTATATTATTGATACCCTATTTGGTCTTGAATTATTAGAACCACTTTTGTATATTCAAACCTGCATGTTATTTTGCTGTTAATTAAGTCTTCTAATTTGAACTGAAGCCTCTAGTTTATTTTTACTGTAAACATTATAATTGTAAAATAAACATGAATTTGTTGATCTTAAAAAATATTTATGTTATATATCCCAAGGACAACAACCTGTTTTCCTTGAGCTGCAATAATGTAGGTCTCTCTGA
>NW_022980590.1:0-2317 GCF_902652985.1 Pecten maximus
AATAATATAAAAATATCAAATGATCACATGAGAAACGTATTATAAAAATATCAAATGATCACATGAGAAACGTATTATAAAAATATCAAATGATCACATGAGAAACGTATAATTTAAAAAAAAAAAAAGCAGTAGGGATTTGTCCAGTTTGTCACAAGGACCCCTCAGGTTCAGTTAGTTGAGTCCCAAATATGAACTCTCAAAAATATAGGGTAACAGGATAGATACAGTTCTAATGGAGAAATTGATTTTCTAGTATGTCTGAATTTTTTTAACCAAAAATACATTTGTCCTAGATTTAAGAACTTTTGTGGAGACTAGTCACCTTTGTATTGGCTGCTACCCAAATTTTGATGTTTCACTATCATCATCACATTTCTTTATCCATTCCTTAGCCACACCATCCCCACCGGGTCATGCCAGTTCTCACCACAGGCAAAACTGAAAATTTTACATTCAAAGATCATTTAAAACTTACATATTACAATTCAATATTCAGCAAAGTATGTTAAAAACACTAACCCCAATAACCTTTTACTAGAATGTGAGACTAGAGAAGCGCTGTACTCCCAACAGAACACAAGTTATTGAAACAAATAGTGTCTCTTCATTTAGGACATGTGTTACTCTAAAGGATAAGGCCTCCACACTGTATAACATCTTATCCTAAACCTCCTCACCAGTAACTGACCCTCTACCTCCTCACCAGTAACTGACCCTCTACCTCCTCACCAGTAACTGACCCTCTACCTCCTCACCAGTAACTGACCCTCTACCTCCTCACCAGTAACTGACCCTCTACCTACTCACCAGTAACTGACCCTCTACCTCCTCACCAGTAACTGACCCTCTACCTCCTCACCAGTAACTGACCCCCTACCTCCTCACCAGTAACTGACCCCCTACCTCCTCACCAGTAACTGACCCTCTACCTCCTCACCAGTAACTGACTCTCTACCTCATCACCAGTAACTGACCCTCTACCTCCTCACCAGTAACTGACCCTCTACCTCCTCACCAGTAACTGACCCCCTACCTCCTCACCAGTAACTGACCCCCTACCTCCTCACCAGTAACTGACCCTCTACCTCCTCACCAGTAACTGACCCCCTACCTCCTCACCAGTAACTCACCCCCTCCCTCCTCACCAGTAACTGACCCTCTACCTCCTCACCAGTAACTGACCCCCTACCTCCTCACCAGTAACTGACCCCCTACCTCCTCACCATTAACTGACCCTCTACCTCCTCACCAGTAACTGACCCCCTACCTCCTCACCAGTAACTGACCCTCTACCTCATCACCAGTAACTGACCCCCTACCTCCTCACCAGTAACTGACCCTCTACCTCCTCACCAGTAACTGACCCCCTACCTCCTCACCAGTAACTCACCCCCTCCCTCCTCACCAGTAACTGACCCTCTACCTCCTCACCAGTAACTGACCCCCTACCTCCTCACCAGTAACTGACCCCCTACCTCCTCACCATTAACTGACCCTCTACCTCCTCACCAGTAACTGACCCCCTACCTCCTCACCAGTAACTGACCCTCTACCTCATCACCAGTAACTGACCCCCTACCTCCTCACCAGTAACTGACCCCCTACCTCCTCACCAGTAACTGACCCTTTACCTCCTCACCAGTAACTGACTCCCTACCTCATCACCAGTAACTGACCCTCTACCTCCTCACCAGTAACTGACCCTCTACCTCCTCACCAGTAACTGACCCCCTACCCCATCACCAGTAACTGACCCTCTACCTCCTCACCAGTAACTGACCCTCTACCTCCTCACCAGTAACTGACCCCCTACCTCCTCACCAGTAACTGACCCCTCTACCTCCTCACCAGTAACTGACCCTCTACCTCCTCACCAGTAACTGACCCTCTACCTCCTCACCAGTAACTGACCCCCTACCTCCTCACCAGTAACTGACCCCCTACCTCCTCACCAGTAACTGACCCTCTACCTCATCACCAGTAACTGACCCCCTACCTCCTCACCAGTAACTGACCCTCTATCTCCTCGTCAGTAACTGACCCTCTACCTCCTCGACAGCAACTGAAGGCTTTAAACAATGACCAGAAGTATATGATTAATTGTAATCTGGACAAACAAGTACATTCTCAATAATTTTAGGAATTGTGATAAGTGATCATGGAATCTTAACTTTTTTTAACAGACTATCATTAATTCAAATTTCATGATGAATAAAAAAAAAATTCAAATTTCATGATGAATAATAAAAAAAAAGTCCATGCCATCATACCAACATGATCACATCATCATCAGTATTGCGTTTCTCTCAGAATC
>NW_022980591.1:0-1248 GCF_902652985.1 Pecten maximus
ACGTGAAATAGAGAAAGCTGGCGCGAGTGTTTAATGTAAGTATTCTGTATCTGTGTTTCTGTCTACCTCTGATTCGATCACCGTATTTAAATGTGTATGTCAAATGTAAGTAAGATTTACAGTGAGATATCTAGGGTTTAAGAAATCAATGCCGGAAATGTCCATTAGGGTCAATGACATAATGGGTAAAGAAATATGTGTTGAAAGCACTGCAATAAAATACAATTGCATAACACATTATACATGTATATAAAGAAATTAATAGAATACACCAGGAGACGGGTAATAGTATAGTTTCGCAATTGATAGCATACCAATGTGAATACAAACTGAAATTCATACACATGTAAATCTTTATGGTATCCTGGTAAACTACTGGTAAGTACAATGTACGTTTAATTCTTTCGTCAGATTTGGGCCATTAACCATTTCAATTAACCCCTTAATATGAAACTATGAATATGATTTTAACAGTGAAAGTAAATCAAATAATCAGATCTCTAAAATCACTAGAATTCTTGGCTAAGTGGGTAACAGTCAAAACTATCATTCCGAGGGAGGGGGAAACCCTGGGGAGCAGTCCAATCTATCATTCCTGGGTAGGGGGAAACCCTGGGGAGCAGTCCAATCTATCATCACGAGTAGTAGGAACCCTGGGGATCAGTCCAAGCTTATCATCCCGAGGAGGGGGGAACCCTGGTGCAGTCCATCTATCATCCTGAGTAGGGGAAACCTGGGATAGTACAATCTATCATCCCGAGGTAGGGGAAAACCCTGGGGAGCAGTCCAATCTATCATCCCGAGGTAAGGGGAAACCGTGGGGAGCATTCCAATCTATCATCCCGAGGTAGGGGGAAACCCTGGGATGCAGTCCAATCTATCATCCCGAGGGAGGGGGGAACCCTGGGATGCAGTCCAATCTATCATTCCGGGGTAGGAGGACCCCTGGGGAACAGTCCAATCTATCATCCCGAGGTAGGGGGAACCCTGGGGAGCAGTCCAATCTATCATCATGAGGTAGGGGGACCCCTGGGGAACAGTAAAACCTATCATCCCGAGGTAGGACCCCTGGGGAACAGTCAAACCTATCATCCCGAGGTAGGAGGACCCCTGGGGAACAGTCAAACCTATCATCCCGAGGTAGGAGGACCCCCGGGGAACAGTCAAACCTATCATCCCGAGGTAGGGGGACCCCTGGGGAACAGTCAAACCTATCATTCCGAGGTAGGGGGACCCCTGGTGAACAGT
>NW_022980592.1:0-40001 GCF_902652985.1 Pecten maximus
TTTTTTGGGGGGTTTCCTGACTTTACGTGTGGTCATCCTGGTCAGTCGGCCCACCCTGTACACCAATACCCCCTATTTTCCTTTTACATAATTTCCCCCCCAAAACCCTATAACCGAAAGCTACCTTGTTTCAGTGTTTTGGGGAATTAAGAGGGGGGGAGAGGGAGGTGAATACCTAAGCAAGGTAATCACTGATACTAGTAAACGGCTAAGGTATCACTTATACTAGTAATGGCTAAGGTATCACTGATACTAGTAATGGCTGAGGTAATCACTGATACTAGTAATGGCTAAGGTAATCACTGGTACTAGTAATGGCTAAGGTAATCACTGATACCAGTTATGGCTAAGGTAATCACTGATACCAGTTATGGCTAAGGTAATCACTGATACCAGTTATGGCTAAGGTAAATCACTGATACTAGTAATGGCTAAGGTAATCACTGATACTAGTAATGGCTAAGGTAATCACTGATACTAGTAATGGCTAAGGTAATCACTGATACTAGTAATGGCTAAGGTAATCACTGATACTAGTAATGGCTAAGGTAATCACTGATACTAGTAATGGCTAAGGTAATCACTGATACTAGTAATGGCTAAGGTAATCACTGATACTAGTAATGGCTAAGGTAATCACTGATACTAGTAATGGCTAAGGTAATCACTGATACTAGTAATGGCTAAGGTAATCACTGATACTAGTAATGGCTGAGGTAATCACTGATACTAGTAATGGCTAAGGTAATCACTGGTACTAGTAATGGCTAAGGTAATCACTGATACCAGTTATGGCTAAGGTAATCACTGATACCAGTTATGGCTAAGGTAATCACTGATACCAGTTATGGCTAAGGTAATCACTGATACTAGTAATGGCTAAGGTAATCACTGATACTAGTAATGGCTAAGGTAATCACTGATACTAGTAATGGCTAAGGTAATCACTGATACTAGTAATGGCTAAGGTAATCACTGATACTAGTAATGGCTAAGGTAATCACTGATACTAGTAATGGCTAAGGTAATCACTGATACTAGTAATGGCTAAGGTAATCACTGATACTAGTAATGGCTAAGGTAATCACTGATACTAGTAATGGCTAAGGTTATCACTGGTACTAGTTATGGCTAAGGTAATCACTGGTTCTAGTAACGGCTAAGGTAAACACTGATACCAGTTATGGCTAAGGTAATCACTGATACTAGTAATGGCTAAGGTAATCACTGATACTAGTAACGGCTAAGGTAATCACTGATACTAGTAATGGCTAAGGTAATCACTGATACTAGTAATGGCTAAGGTAATCACTGATACTAGTAACGGCTAAGGTAATCACTGGATACTAGTAATGGCTAAGGTAATCACTGATACTAGTAATGGCTAAGGTAATCACTGATACTAATTATGGCTAAGGTAATCACTGATACTAGTAATGGCTAAGGTAATCACTGATACTAGTAATGGCTAAGGTAATCACTGATACTAGTAATGGCTTAGGTAATCACTGATACTAGTAATGGTAAAGGTAATCACTGATACTAGTAATGGCTAAGGGAATCATTGATACTAGTAATGGCAAAGGTAATCACTGATACTAGTAACGGCTAAGGTAATCACTGATACTAGTAATGGCTAAGGTAATCACTGATACTAGTAATGGCTAAGGTAATCACTGATACTAGTTATGGCTAAGGTAATCACTGATACTAGTTATGGCTAAGGTAATCACTGATACTAGTAATGGCTAAGGTAATCACTGATACTAGTTATGGCTAAGGTAATCACTGATACTAGTAATGGCTAAGGTAATCACTGATACTAGTTATGGCTAAGGTAATCACTGATACTAGTTATGGCTAAGGTAATCACTGATACTAGCTATGGCTAAGGTAATCACTGATACTAGTAATGGCTAAGAAAGTGTCAAATCACTGGAGCAGAGTCTCCTTCTCCACTATTTCTTTCCCAAACAACCTCTCCCCTATCCCTAACAAAAACTTCCCTCAGCCTCAATTCCTTTCTCCCTGACAACCATTTCTCCCTCTTTATCTACCCTTCTTCACCTTCCACACACTGGTTGGAGACAAACTATTCCTTCCTAACCTGTCTTACACTATCAGACTGGCCAAGCCTGATACAGCCATAACATGCCACCTGGAGGTGAGCCCGCCTTTTACTGATTTAAGGTGTTATCCTATCAGTTTTATTGTCTACCATGTTTTTTGTTCTATGTCGGTGGTAGTCATGATAACATGAGGGTCATCAAAACCAACCCTGAGGTCCCACTTTAGCGCAGTAGGTGTCCAGAAATTTGAAGATTTATAAATTGGATAATCATCGTAACAAGGTCATTTCTAAAGATGAACACGATACACAACATGAGGAGTAAATGAGTCAAGGAAGTACGAAAAATTAGGGGTAAAGGAGTCAAGAAAGTAAGGGAAATGGGGAGTAAATCAGTCTAGAAAGTAAGGGAAATGGGGAGTAAATCAGTCTAGAAAGTAAGGGAAATGGGGAGTAAATCAGTCTAGAAAGTAAGGGAAATGGGGAGTAAATAGGTCGAGGATGTAAGGGAAATGGGGAGTAAATAAGTCAAGGATGTAAGGGAAATGGGGAGTAAATAAGTCTAGAAAGTAAGGGAAATGGGGAGTAAATCAGTCTAGAAAGTAAGGGAAATGGGGAGTAAATCAGTCTAGAAAGTAAGGGAAATGGGGAGTAAATAGGTCGAGGATGTAAGGGAAATGGGGAGTAAATAAGTCAAGGATGTAAGGGAAATGGGGAGTAAATCAGTCTAGAAAGTAAGGGGAATGGGGAGTAAATAAGTCAAGGATGTAAGGGAAATGGGGAGTAAATAAGTCAAGGATGTAAGGGAAATGGGGAGTAAATCAGTCTAGAAAGTAAGGGAAATGGGGAGTAAATAGGTCGAGGATGTAAGGGAAATGGGGAGTAAATAAGTCAAGGATGTAAGGGAAATGGGGAGTAAATAAGTCTAGAAAGTAAGGGAAATGGGGAGTAAATCAGTCTAGAAAGTAAGGAAAATGGGGAGTAAATAAGTCTAGAAAGTAAGGGAAATGGGGAGTAAATAAGTCAAGGATGTAAGGGAAATGGGGAGTAAATAAGTCTAGAAAGTAAGGGAAATGGGGAGTAAATCAGTCTAGAAAGTAAGGGAAATGGGGAGTAAATCAGTCTAGAAAGTAAGGGAAATGGGGAGTAAATAAGTCAAGGATGTAAGGGAAATGGGGAGTAAATAAGTCAAGGAAGTAAGGGGAATGGGGAGTAAATAAGTCAAGGATGTAAGGGAAATGGGGAGTAAATAAGTCAAGGATGTAAGGGAAATGGGGAGTAAATAAGTCAAGGAAGTAAGGGGAATGGGGAGTAAATAAGTCAAGGATGTAAGGGAAATGGGGAGTAAATAAGTCTAGAAAGTAAGGGAAATGGGGAGTAAATAAGTCAAGGAAGTAAGGGAAATGGGGAGTAAATAAGTCTAGAAAGTAAGGGAAATGGGGAATAAATAAGTCTAGAAAGTAAGGGAAATGGGGAGTAAATAAGTCAAGGAAGTACTAAACAAGGAGTAAATAAGTCAAGGATGTAAGGGGAATGGGGAGTAAATAAGTCGAGGATGTAAGGGAAATGGGGAGTAAATAAGTCGAGGATGTAAGGGAAATGGGGAGTAAATAAGTCGAGGATGTAAGGGAAATGGGGAGTAAATAAGTCTAGAAAGTAAGGAAAATGAGGAGTAAATAAGTCGAGGATGTAAGGGAAATGGGGAGTAAATAAGTCCAGGATGTAAGGGAAATGGGGAGTAAATAAGTCGAGGATGTAAGGGAAATGGGGAGTAAATAAGTCAAGGAAGTAAGGAAAACAAGGAGTAAATAAGTCGAGGATGTAAGGGAAATGGGGAGTAAATAAGTCGAGGATGTAAGGGAAATGGGGAGTAAATATGTCGAGGATGTAAGGGAAATGGGGAGTAAATAAGTCGGGGAAGTACTAAACAAGGAGTAAATAAGTCGAGGATGTAAGGGAAATGGGGAGTAAATAAGTCGAGGATGTAAGGGAAATGGGGAGTAAATAAGTCTAGAAAGTAAGGGAAACGGGGAGTAAATAAGTCTAGAGAGTAAGGGAAATGGGGAGTAAATAAGTCTAGAAAGTAAGGGAAATGGGGAGTAAATAAGTCGAGGATGTAAGGGAAATGGGGAGTAAATAAGTCGAGGATGTAAGGGAAATGGGGAATAAATAAGTCAAGGATGTAAGGGAAATGGGGAGTAAATAAGTCTAGAAAGTAAGGGAAATGGGAAGTAAATAAGTCTAGGATGTAGTGGAAATGGGGAGTAAATAAATCTAGAAAGTAAGGGAAATGGGGAGTAAATAAGTCGAGGAAGTACTAAACAAGGAGTAAATAAGTCGAGGATGTAAGGGAAATGGGGAGTAAATAAGTCGAGGATGTAAGGGAAATGGGGAGTAAATAAGTCTAGAAAGTAAGGGAAATGGGGAGTAAATAAATCTAGAAAGTAAGGGAAATGGGGAGTAAATAAGTCGAGGATGTAAGGGAAATGGGGAGTAAATAAGTCTAGGATGTAAGGGAAATGGGGAGTAAATAAATCTAGAAAGTAAGGGAAATGGGGAGTAAATAAGTCTAGAAAGTAAGGGAAATGGGGAGTAAATAAGTCTAGGATGTAAGGAAAACATGGAGTACATAAGTCAAGGAAGTATTACTTTAAATGTGAAAACATTATTACTAAACAGGCCAGTCTTACTATACTAGTTTCAAAGTAAGACAACGAAATAGCATTAGTTCTAATTTTTACTGATATCCATTACACATGGGCTTATTGTCTCATAAATACGGTACCATCCTGTTCCCAAACATATACTATAAACAAGTAGAGTACTAGGTATTCTTTACAGTAATTACAGTAGTAGTCAGACAGTAGTCACCCAGGGAAACCATTATCATATACTGTTATCTGTGGTCTGGTCGGGCCAAAGGTATGTCATCATCACATCTGATAATGGTGTGGAGTCTACGAGGGGATAATGACCGATAATGGATGTATAACATTGTTTGTACTGCTGACTAATTAGATTATACCTGTTAATTAAATCTACCTTGGCAGGTATTGCTACCAGTGTTTTGTATATCAGTCAAAACTGTATACTCCATCTTATATTCTCTGCCCATCTGCAAAACAGTAATGAATTCTCACGAGGGGGAGGGAGTGAACATATATACTGTATACTAACTGCATTCAAGGTCAAAGACAAATTCAAGGATATATTTGATTACATTATACTGCCAATTCAGCCAAAAGGTTTTCCTTAAAAACACTGACATCTTGACTAATAAGATAAAATAAACACACCATTAGTGTTTTGCGCATTTTGAGAAGTATATAATTGGTTTTAAACAAAATAATCTCTATAATAGATTTTACTTTAAATAAATTGAGGATAAAATTTGAAACATCTGGAATAAAAAATGTTTCTTAAGGACACCTTACACAATAAATTGCCCACTTTGTCCAGATAATAATGCCTTTGTTATATATTAATGATAAAGTATCATTTTATACAGAATGAAAAAAAGAAAATTTACATTATTATGATATAATAATTTGAAATTGATATATACTCAGAGAGCCAATGTCTTTTTGCACTCCTAAGGTACCATACAGCTGGAGCTGTCTGTGGTGTGAACAGTTTCTTTCTGGTACTCATTTACAGAGGAGTTGACTGGAACACTATGGAGTAAAGTATCTTGACTACAACACATTAAACTAGCGATCCTTCAATAACGTAGCCCTGTGTCCTACCACTAGACCATGATCCTTCAATAATGTAGCCCTGTGTCCTACCAATAGACCATGATCCTTCAATAACGTAGCCCTGTGTCCTACCAATAGACCACGATCCTTCAATAACATAGCCCTGTGTCCTACCACTAGACCATGATCCTTCAATAACATAGCCCTGTGTCCTACCACTAGACCATGATCCTTCAATAATGTAGCCCTGTGTCCTACCAATAGACCATGATCCTTCAATAACGTAGCCCTGTGTCCTACCAATAGACCACGATCCTTCAATAACGTAGCCCTGTGTCCTACCACTAGACCATGATCCTTCAATAACGTAGCCCTGTGTCCTACCACTAGACCATGATCCTTCAATAATGTAGCCCTGTGTCCTACCAATAGACCACGATCCTTCAATAACATAGCCCTGTGTCCTACCACTAGACCATGATCCTTCAATAACATAGCCCTGTGTCCTACCACTAGACCATGATCCTTCAATAACATAGCCCTGTGTCCTACCACTAGACCATGATCCTTCAATAACATAGCCCTGTGTCCTACTACTAGACCATGATCCTTCAATAATGTAGCCCTGTGTCCTACCAATAGACCATGATCCTTCAATAACGTAGCCCTGTGTCCTACCAATAGACCACGATCCTTCAATAACGTAGCCCTGTGTCCTACCACTAGCCCATGATCCTTCAATAACGTAGCCCTGTGTCCTACCACTAGACCATGATCCTTCAATAATGTAGCCCTGTGTCCTACCAATAGACCATGATCCTTCAATAATGTAGCCCTGTGTCCTACCAATAGACTACAATCCTTCAATCACACAGCCCTGTGTCCTACCACTAGACCATGATCCTTCAATAATGTAGCCCTGTGTTCTACCAATAGACCACGATCCTTCAATAACGTAGCCCTGTGTCCTTCCACTAGACCATGATCCTTCAATAACATAGCCCTGTGTCCTACCACTAGACCATGATCCTTCAATAATGTAGCCCTGTGTCCTACCACTAGACCATGATCCTTCAATAATGTAGCCCTGTGTTCTATCAATAGACCACGATCCTTCAATAACGTAGCCCTGTGTCCTACCAATAGACCATGATCCTTCAATCACGTAGCCCTGTGTCCTACCAATAGACCACTGTGCCTCCTCATAATTAATCAGTATTTTGTAGTAAAACTTATATTGACTCATGCAGTTACTGTTTATAAGTGACTAGAAATTGTTTCTGAAGTGGAAACCAACAGCGATAAAAGTTGCAGGATTTAAATAGATGTATATTGTGTATGCACACAATAGACTAAAAGAGCATTGGAGTTAAAGATCGGGAAAACAGGAGTTTGAGGGGTTCAATTCAGAATGTGGGAATGTGGTAGGGGTAAAAATGGAGATGGCATGGGATTGGAAAACTTGAGTGAGAGTAAATGAGCAGAAAGTTAAAAGAATCTGGATGGAGATAGAAACTTATGAAGAATCAAAGTTAAAGGGAAGGAATAAAAAATGGTGTGGAGTGAGAATAGAGAAATGGGTATGATGTATAACAATACACAAAGGAAATCTCAAAAGAGAAGATTTTATATACAGGAAGGTGGTGGGGATGTGGGCAGAGGATACAGAGACCATATGTAGAGAACCTATGATGAGGTCTACTATATGTGGGAGGGGGAGGAACAAAGGCTTATTGTATAGACACAGGTGTAACTTGTTAGATCTGTATGGTTACAGATCTGACAGATGTATCTATAAGTTAATTAAGGACAGGTGTATCATTGTACTGGCAAGGTGAGAAACTGAGATGGTAATGGATGGGTTATAGGGGGTGGGGAGCAATGTTAGGGCACAATGGATTAGAGGATATGTTATAGGTGTAGGAATGAGAATTTCCCTGGGCTACAGGATGGGTGGTAATGTGGGACTCGCTGGAGTAAAATGTGGGTTACAGATGGATGAGGACAACAAGGATCTCAGTGGAGTAGAGAGGGGAGGGGATAATGAGGGGTTCAGTGTAGTAGCGGATGGGTTAGAGGAGTGGGGATAATGCGGGGTTCAATGGAGTAGAGGATGGGTTACAGGAGTGGGGACAATGAGGGGTTGAGTGGGGACAATGAGGGGTTCAGTGGAGTAGAGGATGGGTTACAGGAGTGGGGACAATGAGGGGTTCAATGGAGTAGAGGATGGGTTACAGGAGTGGGGACAATGAGGGGTTCAGTGGAGTAGAGGATGGGTTACAGGAGTGGGGACAATGAATGATTCAATGGAGTAGAGGATGGGTTACAGGAGTGGGGACAATGAGAGGTTCAGTGTAGTAGAGGATGGGTTACAGGAGTGGGGACAATGAGGGGTTTAGTGGAGTAGAGGATGGGTTACAGGAGTGGGGACAATGAGGGGTTCAGTGTAGTAGAGGATGGGTTACAGGAGTGGGGACAATGAGGGGTTCAGTGTAGTAGAGGATGGAAAACAGGAGTGGGGATAATGAGGGGTTCAGTGGAGTAGAGGATGGGTTACAGGAGTGGGGACAATGAGAGGTTCAATGGAGTAGAGGATGGGTTACAGGAGTGGGGACAATGAGAGGTTCAATGGAGTAGAGGATGGGTTACAGGAGTGGGGACAATGAGAGGTTCAGTGGAGTAGAGGATGGGTTAGAGGAGTGGGGACAATGAGAGGTTCAGTGGAGTAGAGGATGGGTTACAGGAGTGGGGACAATGAGGGGTTCAATGGAGTAGCGGATGGGTTACAGGGGTGGGGACAATGAGGGGTTCAGTGTAGCAGAGGATGGGTTAGAGGAGTGGGGACAATGAGAGGTTCAATGGAGTAGAGGATGGGTTACAGGGGTGGGGACAATGAGGGGTTCAATGGAGTAGAGGATGGGTTAGAGGAGTGGGGACAATGAGGGGTTCAATGGAGTAGAGGACGGGTTACAGGAGTGGGACAATGAGGGGTTCAATGGAGTAGAGGATGGGTTACATGAGTGGGGACAATGAGGGTTCAATGGAGTAGAGGACGGGTTACAGGAGTGGGGACAATGAGGGGTTCAGTGTAGTAGAGGATGGGTTACAGGAGTGGAGACAATGAGGGGTTCAATAGAGTAGAGGATGGGTTACAGGAGTGGGGACAATGAGGGGTTCAATGGAGTAGAGGATGGGCAACAGGGGGGGACAATGAGGGGTTTAGTGGAGTAGAGGATTGGTTACAGGGGTGGGGACAATGAAGGTTTTAATGAAATAGAGGATGGGTTACAGAGATGGGGACAATGAGAGGTTCAGTGTAGTAGAGGATGGTTTCGTTAGAGGATGGGACAATGAGAGGTTCAATGGAGTAGAGGATGGGTTACAAAGGGGTGGGACAATGGGGGGTTTAATGGAGTAGAGTTTGGGGTACAGGAGTGGGGACAATGAGGGGTTCAATGGGGTGAGGATGGAAAACAGGGTGGGATAATGAGGGGGTTCAATGGAGTAGAGGGTGGGTTTACAGGAGTGGGGACATGAGATGGTTCAATGGGTAGAGGATGGGTTACGGAGTGGGGACAAGAGGGTTCAATGGAGTAGAGGTGGGTTACCCGGAGTGGGGACAATGGGGTTCAATGGAGTAGAGGTTGGGATACAGGAGTGGGGACAATGAGAGGTTCAATGAAGTAGATGATGGGTTAGAGGAGTGGGGACAATGAGGGGTTTAGTGGAGTAGAGGATGGGTTACAGGAGTGGGACAATGAAAGGTTCAATGGAGTAGAGGATGGGTTACAGGAGTGGGGACAATGAGGGGTTCAATGGAGTAGAGGATGGGTTACAGGAGTGGGGACAATGAGAGGTTCAATGGAGTAGAGGTTGGGATACAGGAGTGGGGACAATGAGAGGTTCAATGAAGTAGAGGATGGGTTACAGGAGTGGGGACAATGAGGGGTTCAATGGAGTAGAGGATGGGTTACAGGAGTGGGGACAATGAGGGGTTCAATGGAGTAGAGGATGGGTTACAGGAGTGGGGACAATGAGGGGTTCAATGGAGTAGAGGTTGGGATACAGGAGTGGGGACAATGAGAGGTTCAATGAAGTAGAGGATGGGTTAGAGGGGGTGGGGACAATGAGGGGTTTAGTGGAGTAGAGGATGGGTTACAGGAGTGGGACAATGAGAGGTTCAATGGAGTAGAGGATGGGTTACAGGAGTGGGGACAATGAGGGGTTCAATGGAGTAGAGGATGGGTTACAGGAGTGGGGACAATGAGGGGTTCAATGGAGTAGAGGTTGGGATACAGGAGTGGGGACAATGAGAGGTTCAATGAAGTAGATGATGGGTTAGAGGAGTGGGGACAATGAGGGGTTTAGTGGAGTAGAGGATGGGTTACAGGAGTGGGACAATGAGAGGTTCAATGGAGTAGAGGATGGGTTACAGGAGTGGGGACAATGAGGGGTTCAATGGAGTAGAGGATGGGTTACAGGAGTGGGGACAATGAGGGGTTCAATGGAGTAGAGGTTGGGATACAGGAGTGGGGACAATGAGAGGTTCAATGAAGTAGATGATGGGTTAGAGGAGTGGGGACAATGAGGGGTTCAGTGCAGTAGAGGATTGGTTACAGGAGTGGGGGCAATAAGGGATTCAATGGAGTAGAGGATGGGTTACATGGGTGGGGACAATGAGGAGTTCAGTGGAGTAGAGGATGGGTTAGAGGAGTGGGGACAATGAGGGGTTCAGTGGAGTAGAGGATGGGTTACAGGGGGGGGGGGGAGGACAATGAGGGGTTCAGTGGAGTAGCGGATGGGTTACAGGAGTGGGGACAATGATGGGGTTCAGTGGAGTAGATGATGGGTCACAGGGGAAGAGAAATTGAGGGGCTCTTTGGAGTAGTGGATGGGTTACAGGAGGAGGGGACAATAGAGTAAAGGGTTGGCTACAGACCTCCCAGAGCTCAAAACTAGGAGGTTATTTAAGGTCAAATTTGATCAATTCATTTATTGGATTCATTCATTATCCGACAATGTTGTACACCTGATGGTGCTGATATACCTCTCACTGAAGACCATCCCAACATATTAGGTCTTTTGAGGTCGGAAGACACTATGCCCTTTGAGTTGATCCCCACACAGGTATATACAAACTGACTTTATGTATACTCAACCATATGGAAGTAATGTATACCATTCTAGACATACAAACCCATCATCTCTTCCAAACCCTCAAAACATAATGTCAACTGACATTGGAGAGTCATATGTATAACCTTTGATCTGAGAAATACCTACAGATGAACAGACCTACTGTTATATACATAATACCATCTGTACATCAAGGCCACTGATAAGGTTAATTGTCTACAAATAGGTTACTATAAGGATCCATATGAATTTCCTCCATTTTTCTGCCTTCATTATTATATATATGGGGCTGTAGTGACACTTTATCACTAGACCTCTACTTCTGTGCCTGATACTGACTATAGTCAGTGGACTCAGTGGTTTTTCTCCGGGTCCTTAAATGTCCCTGGCTGTTAATTGGACGTTACACAAAAGAAACCAAGCCTTAATTCATGCATGTATATATTAATGTCAATTGTGAAAATACATAGTTCCACTTATCAATAATCATTTAAAAATTCCCATTCAATCAACAGTTGTCATCTTGGAAATGAAACCTAATATTATCAGCTTGTCAATTACAAAGTTAGATTTTATTGACAGTTGATTAATATGATGTACATTGCAGTGTATATATTTCAATATACCTACCTCAGCATTGAAAGTTTTGGGTTCTGCGGAATCCCACACCGTGACAATATATTCCAAAACCATGGTGAAATTAAAAACTGTTTAAAATTTAAATATCCACACAAATGACACTGATAATGAAGTTATATGGAATTGTAATGGTCATTTCCAATGATAGATTCACAGTATTAAAAACAATCAATGGTAGATTCCTTGATGGCATAAAATCATGGTATTTGAAGTCCTGATCCTCATCAAAGTTGAAATAATTAGTTACTGAATCACAAAACTACACACTTCCAAGATACCACTTGTAATCATCAAGGCAGGTTTGTAGCTACATCTCTATGGCAACAACAGGTATATATATGTACACAAATGATATACAAAAAAAAACATACTCAAAGAAACAAGCGTATTATCTCACAAACAATCCAGAATTCTTTCCAAATCACAAAAATTAAGACACACAATTTTTATGCTGACAAAAACCACTTAGAGAATAAATCCACATGTTACCACTTTAAAAACTCCCTCGAATTGATTGAAAGTGTGTGTGTAAAGTGTGTATGTATTTCACAAGATTGTGATACAGATGATGAGTTCATAAGCTGATTCAAAGAATGAGTAACACAAGTTGTAGAGCATATATATATATATATATACCAAACAGTTCCAGTCTGGCTCAGTGTTTCTCCTACAGAGGAGCAGACGACACAGTGTACCCCTTCACTCAAGCTGATTGGCCGAAATTCATGAATGGGAATACATCGGCATATCAAGCCACTGATGGCACGATAATCATTCCGGTACAATTACAATTCAGTATTAAAGTCAACAAAGAGCCACGCATGTTCCAATTATTCTAAAACCACAAAGGGCACTTAATGAGGAAGTGAGGCTGTTGGTTCTCCTTCCCACAAAACTCCCGCCATGAAGGATCCATGATCTGGGATTTCTGCCCAAAATCAGTCAAAAAATAACTGCACTTTGCAGTTTGTTTTTTCTTTACCCAAATTTGTAAAACTACACTGTTGGAAATGTACGTAGCACACAAAAAGTTTTTGGAGATTGTATAACAAAATCTCATGAGAAACTTCCACTTCTTTTTTTTTTTTACGACTTCCTGGTCATTTTTTTCATTACTCTTGGGTTGATCCAGCTGTAAGCTATTCAAGGTTTGTGGCTCCTCATGTAAATGATGTCTGCCAAAATCTCACTTTGTTTACAATGCTCTGACCATCCTTTCATCATCTGCCATCTTGCATTATGGATGTCTAGTGATAACTATAGGATTCAGTTTACTCCAATTTACTTACACTAAACTCACAATAGTACCACCCATGTGGAAGCTAGACCAACCTCAATATGGCTCCTGGATATTTATATGTACATATGTCCAGTATTCATATAACTGTTATCAGGTTTCAGCCACAAATACCTCATTCAAACCATTTGTCAATAAATCAATATTTTCCCTCAAGTACTTCAGATAATTATTATCTCATGAGCTATCAAATCAAAATTAGACATTCGCAAATAGTTCAGTTAAGCAAAGGTGGTTTCAGCATCTGTTGCTAGGGAAAGTGTCACTGTTGCTAAGTAGTTTTATCAGTGATGTAACAATAGAAAATGATCAATTTGGAATTTTAAACGATTTATTAATGATGTGGCACGTATATTTAGCCAGAAGGGACGCGGAATCATTAATCTGAATCATTTGGGATATTGTATAGGTGTGTGACATGATCAATATTGGATGAATCATGTTTAGGCTCCTGTAGAGCATATAATGACCCGTATACAGGGTGCCAATATTACCTCTTTGATTGCTGGTAAGTGTGATTTTGTTACCTGAGACAAGTACAAGGGTCAAATAGTCATTAATAATCAACCATTGATAAAAGATTATTAGGATGTCCAGTCTTTATGTGAAAGTGCATGTAAGAGCATAGGTCACCTTATTATTTTAATCTTGTGGGAATTTCCCTATATCTTAGTAGTAGTGTATGCTCAGTCAATCTTATAGGCATTTCCCTTTGGCTTAATGGTACTGCGTATATTCAAGCAGGTCATTAGGGTGTTTGTGGAGGGGGGTTATTTTCTCAAACTGCAGCATCGACAAGGTAATTTCTTGAGCACCAGCATGGACAAGGTAATTTCTAAAGCCCAAGCACGGACAAGGTAATTTCTAAAGCCCAAGCACGGACAAGGTAAATTCTAAAGCCCAAGCACGGATTAGGTAATTTCTAAAGCCCAAGCACTCCTTCCTATAATCTGGTGCTTTTGACCAATCCAAATGCAAACTGTGTACGAGACTAAGAATTGGTTGGGCTAAATAACCTGGGTTATGGTTATGTCCTGAAATTTGAAAATGACAGACCTGTTTGGTCCTGCATACAAAATGCTGCCATATATACCATTACATACATGGTTTATGCATTTGAAACAACAATGCAAGTTAATCCAGTCAACAGATGTCATGTAAAAACATTTTTTCCAATTTGTTTAAACTGACTGATACTATTTGAAATTTCAATCCTTTTCAAATTCTGAAACAAACTAAATTGCAAAAGAAAAAAAAAATACATCTGATTGTTGTAGAAATTACGAAAGACAATACTCGAACATTGATTGTTTCATATGATTAGCTAGAGTATGGAGACATCACAAAGGAAAGAGGAGTCCTGTTCCATGTTTTCAGCAGAGTTATGAAGAATATCTGTAATTAGACCTGCGTTATCAGTCCTTTCTAAATTACCATATCCCTGTGCAGCCATTAATCACTTAACTGATGCAATTAAAAGCAATCCTTCATCTGCCACACAAACCGTGGAGTGGTTGAAATAATCAGTTTCAAACAAAAAATTATGATTCTTTTTGTGTGCGTGTCAATTTTGACATGGTTTCATAACGATAGAGAAATTGTCCCCGAGAGGAACTGTATTTCAATGTAAAACATTCTCCCATTGCTTACGGGCTGACTACAGATGAGTGGGAGGGGCTTGATCGAAAAAAAATATGATTCACCCAAAAATACTAGATGAAGTTGTTTGAAGTTGAAGGCTGAAACTGACACTCTCGTCGCTAATCAGATATTCATTAAATTAGAGCTATGTTTAATGCAGAACTGTTTTTCATCTCATTCAATAACAAGTTAGAAAAGTATTATGACTAGAAAATTGACACCTTGAAGTAATGAATACCATGAGAAACCCTCATACTTAGTCAAATGTTAGGTTTTGTCTGTATAAAAACAGAACATATCTAATGTCAACATATAGTGTTTGATTATGTCAGATACTTCTGTAAATTAAAACCTCTTCATGTACTCTTTTATTCATTTATAAGATTTTTTTACAGTTTCTTATAAAAGAACTCTTCAGAAAAGGAGGCTTGCACCACAGTAGTAAGGCAGCATGCATCCTTAACTCTTCTGCATCTGTAATGTAGATATTTGTTGCAATCTGGGATTTGTAGAGTACCCAGCAGCTATGTGCCAGCACTGGGAAAACTCATATGTATTCTATGTGTGCAGAAGTGCGCCTTTTCCCCATCTGTATACTTATATAAACGTCATAAACCTGCACATCAAAACTATTTTAAAAAGCAGTCGACCATATCTAATGAGCTAATACAAATCCTGAACTACTCAAAAACAAGGCTTCAGAGTTTCTACGAGGGTGGATTGTTTACCAGTCAATGCCTTGAGAGACTCTAATGCCTCTGACACATTTAGACCATCTGTCAAAGGCATATCAGAGCAAGATAGTAAAAACACAGACCACAAAAAAATCCTGACCTGTTTCATTGACAATGCATAATTTAAACTACAGACAGAGATACTCCCCTCCTGGTGTCCTGTAACAGGCTGCAGGAAGGATTTTATAGATCTTAAGAGGGTGACATAAAAAATACAGACACAAGTGATGATGCAAGAGTTGGTGTCAAGTGAGAATGTAAAATGGAGGCATGCAACCCCCTCCCCCTACCCCCTCCCAGAACTGAATGTTGTCTTTTTTTCATCTAAAATTTTACATGCTTGTTACATCTAAAATGGAATTGTATATCATTTTAGAACAGATGAATCACAAAAATGATTGAAAGTTTAACTTCACAAAGTAACAACACAATTTAAAATAGAAACTGGTATTTACAGTCAAACTATTCTACAATGTCAAATAAAATCAGGTATATACAAATTCTGTAAAGACAAAGTATACTTATGCTATTTTAGACAGGTTTTTGTATAGTCTGCTGGGACAGATATAAAAGTGTCTATTATACAAGTGTTTACTGTACATAGTAAATAGGTCAACTCTAAAGGACAACATGAAATACCCTGGTCCTAATAGACATTTAGACAGCTGGTTACCCTGGTCCTAATAGACATTTAGACAGCTGGTTACCCTGGTCCTAATAGGCATTTAGACAGCTGGTTACCCTGGTCCTAATAGACATTTAGACAGCTGGTTACCCTGGTCCTAATAGACATTTAGACAGCTGGTTACCCTGGTCCTAATAGACATTTAGACAGCTGGTTACCCTGGTCCTAATAGACATTTAGACAGCTGGTTACCCTGGTCCTAATAGACATTTAGACAGCTGGTTACCCTGGTCCTAATAGACATTTAGACAGCTGGTTACCCTGGTCCTAATAGACATTTAGACAGCTGGTTATCAGATGATCTATAGCTACAGGTATTAACAATAAAATCTATTTCCTATAGTGATAGACCAATAGGCTCCTATAGTGATAGGCCAACAGGCTACTATAGTGATAGACCAATAGGCTCCTATAGTGATAGACCAATAGGCTCCTATAGTGATAGACCAATAGGCTCCTATAGTGATAGACCAACAGGCTCCTATAGTGATAGACCAACAGGCTCCTATAGTGATAGACCGATAGGCTCCAATAGTGGTAGACCGATAGGCTTCTATAGTGATAGACCAATAGGCTACTATAGTGATAGACCAACAGGCTCCTATAGTGATAGACCAACAGGCTCCTATAGTGATAGACCGATAGGCTCCTATAGTGATAGACCAACAGGCTCCTATAGTGATAGACCGATAGGCTCCTATAGTGATAGACCAACAGGCTCCTATTGTGATAGACCAACAGGCTCCTATAGTGATAGGCCAACAGGCTCCTATAGTGATAGACCGATAGGCTACTATAGTGATAGACCAATAGGCTCCTATAGTGATAGACCAACAGGCTCCTATAGTGATAGACCGATAGGCTCCTATAGTGATAGACCAACAGGCTCCTATTGTGATAGACCAACAGGCTCCTATTGTGATAGGCCAACAGGCTCCTATAGTGATAGATCAATAGGCTCCTATAGTGATTGGCCAATAGGCTCCTATAGTGATAGACCAATAGGCTCCTATAGTGATAGACCGATAGGCTCCTATAGTGATAGACCAATAGGCTCCTATAGTGATAGACCAACAGGCTCCTATAGTGATAGGCCAACAGGCTCCTATAGTGATAGACCAATAGGCTCCTATAGTGATAGACCAATAGGCTCCTATAGTGATAGATCAATAGGCTCCAATAGTGATATACCAATAGGCTACTATAGTGATAGACCAATAGGCTCCTATAGTGATAGACCAACAGGCTCCTATAGTGATAGACCGATAGGCTCATATAGTGATAGACCAACAGGCTCCTATAGTGATAGGCCAACAGGCTCCTATAGTGATAGATCAATAGGCTCCTATAGTGATTGGCCAATAGGCTCCTATAGTGATAGACCAATAGGCTCCTATAGTGATAGACCAATAGGCTCCTATAGTGATAGACCGATAGGCTCCTATAGTGATAGACCAATAGGCTCCTATAGTGATAGACCAACAGGCTCCTATAGTGATAGGCCAACAGGCTCCTATAGTGATAGACCAATAGGCTCCTATAGTGATAGACCAATAGGCTCCTATAGTGATAGATCAATAGGCTCCTATAGTGTTATACCAATAGGCTCCTATAGTGACAGGCCAATGGGCTCCTATAGTGATAGACCAATAGACCTATAGTGATAGACCAATAGGCTCCTATAGTGATAGATCGATAGGCTCCTATAGTGATAGACCAATAGGCTAACATGTACAGCCAAATTCTGAGTACTAACGTCTGTAAATAACAAATGTATTTGTTCAGCTTCAACTGTTTGTACAGACTGGATCTACTAAGGTCCCTTTCCATGTAAAACATGGTATTCATGCATGACTGAATTCTATCTAACATGCATGACTGAATTCTATCTAACATTTTCTATCTAATTTGTTTCATCAAGATTCCCTCCATCATTGTGTTTTAAATACCATTTTCGATGACACAGATGTAGTACAACATCTCTATTGTATGAGGAAATAGATTGGTAGAAATTGAATCCATTAGTTATCCTGTTAATTAGATCATTAAAATACTTCAAAGAATTAACAACATTAACCAAGAATGTTTAATAAACAGAATACACAGCCAATCACAGAACAATGGACTACCCAACAGCGATTAACGGCTAATTTTCCAGATCTGTTTTGAACAATGAAGACTAAACCGATAACAGCCATGAATGACCGATTTCCGAACCAATGACCATGAAATAAATCTGATAAGGCCCTAGAAACACTTTCATCAAATTAGTCACATTTCATGACTCAGAAAGAGACATCATAGGAACCTGAAGATTGTAGTTATTCAAATTCTGATAATTGGAAATGAATTCCTCAACATATTGATCAGTGATTTATAAATTTGATTTTTGCCCGTCTAAAGTGAAATTATTAATCTTAATTAACAGAAATCTCATCTACATACATTTATAAAGAATATTTTTAAAGTCATAATCCTAGTTTTGCAGCCAATTATAAACAATTCTAGAGTAAAATGATCTCATTAATGACAACTGGATTGGAAAAGTGAGAATCATTAAATTTATCACACTGGAAATAACAACATTACTGGATATCCTTACATTTAACTAACACTAAAAACTATCAAACATCTGTACTGGACTTAAAAAACAAAATTCATGTTTTTTACCAAGGTTCTATTTATCTATCATTTAAAATATGGAAAATTTGAATACTTCATTTCCATATTTTTTTTTTATCATATTTAATTGGTAAATATTTTGCGAACATTATTTGTCATTTTTCTCCTTATGTTTAACTAACAACGGTATGGTCATTAATGAAATACCACTTTAAAAAGCATTTTTGGCTAATATTCTATGATGAGCGATATTCTTTTATTACATTAGAATGCAGAACTGAAATCAAAACAGACATTATTTGGGGATAAAGCAACATGACATCACAGGGACAAGATACACTAATTAGAGATTATGCCCACGGAATCATCAAACATCTGGAACGTCAAAGAAATTAGTGGCAATTCTGTTGGAATGTTAGAAGGATATTTGGTATCAGGTTCTAGGAATGCAGAATGATTTTATCTCTCCCATTTCCCAATGTAATCCTCTGTATTGAGGATACCATCTGTAGACAAAGTCATCTTTTTCTCCAGAAAGTTGGGAGATTATCCCCCATACTGCTAATCCCATACGACAATGATCAGCTTACAGTCTACGCAGGTTCAAAGGTCAAAAATGCCATACATCCCAGATCACAAGGTTTCACAGATGTGTTATACTCTGTAAGAACGCATCATTGTTCCATGCATCTACCTATTGACCTATAACAGTGGGTGGGGCTTGCATTCAAAGTTACACTTGGTCAATATTTAAAAAAAAAAAATGGGCCTTAATGGTCACCTGAGTTTTGAAATATTTAAGTTAATTTAATTGATCCTTTTAGGCCCCACCCATCAGCCCAAGGGGTCAGTCAGGGCCAACATGTGGATACCATCGAGCTGTCATCCCATGCTGATAATGTTAATAAAGTTAGAATTCCAATAGAAATCAAACAAATGATAGTCAAAATTGTGATTTCCCTATATAAACTATAAAAGTTTACCCCCTCGCCTAGGGGCAAACGTGAAACACAAGGGTCATAAAGTTCATAATTTTGTGTAAAACACCTTAAGACCCTTCCATATATGAAGAGTATTTTATATTCTACCTCATTTAGGTCTTGAGAAGAACTTTCATTAAATTTCAGTTGATCCTTTTTGGCCCTGGTAATAAGCCCCTAGGGGTCAGTCAGTGCCAATATACATGAAGTTTACAACAGGCATCCCATACTGATAATTCTAACCAAGTTTGTATTAATTCTAATGGCAATTGGAACAAATAATACTTAAAAATGTGATTTCCCAATATAAACTATGGTAAGCTTTACCCCCTCCCCAGGGGGAAACATGAGACCCCAAGGTGATGAAATTCATAACTTTGGTAAAAGACCTAAGACCTTTCTATCTGTAAAGAGTATTTTATTCTACCATATCTGGGAGTCGAGAAGATTATTGAAATTTTAGTCAATTTGACCTTTTTTTGGCCCCTTGGGGGGCGGGACCATATAATTTCCAAATTTGGTTGACCTTTGGCCATGAAAGCTTCCTGCCAAATTTCATTGAATTTGGTCCAGCAGTTTTGGAGAAGAATTTGGAAATGTAAAATGTTTACGGACTTCTGCTGATTGCTGTTTATTAAATAGCATAGAATGATGATGTTTGACAAGTTGATTCCAGGGATGAAATGACCTTGACTTTATTCAAGGTTTCAAAGTTGAGAAGTCACAAATGAACAATTAGCCTGGCTGGTCACCATCCCAGAGTTTTGTAAAGAATTGCCCAACTTAATTTCAATACTAGATTATTTCTTCTCTAGTTTGAAACTTAGCTTAGAGACCGAACTTGTAAATCTCAATTTTATTTATAATTGTAGTATTCTTGAGACAGCTTACCAGTCTAAAAATAGTTTTATGTTAGGCTACCTTTGATAGTGATCATGTGTGACCTTGACCATGAATTTGTAAATAACTGTTAGAATCTGGTCTCTGTGCAACATGTAAACTAAATCTGTTAATTAATGTTTCAGGAAATATCTTGTACACAGGATTTTTCATTTCAAATGTGGTCAAGTATGACCTTTGACATTTCACTATCTTGAACATGCAAGTTGCTGTGCCCTTTTGAGTTTTGAATTTTGGCATTTTCATGAAATTGATTAAAACAATACATCTAGGAATTTCTGTAATATACAAATATGTAGAGTTGCAATAATGACAACTCCATGAATTAAATTCTTCTGGGAAAACTCCATTTGAAAGATATAAACATATTGTATGCGATTGTAACTTCCAAACTCCAGATCTTATATAAAACATAATTTAAATGTTTTTAAGAATGAGAGTTATAGCAGAAACTTCTTTGAGTTCATTCCAGTAATTGAATTTCTACATACAAATGTTTGCTTCCATTTTTTACATTAAATTTACAGAAAAGACTGTGAATGATCTGAGCACTGGAACTGTACATTAAAACTTCTTTCTCTTTAACGCATCAACGTTAGACATATTATGCTCAAAACGATTATAAATATTAGTTCCAATTTCAAAACAATTTCTATCATAAACGTCTACCTTGAAAATAAGCAGATGCTTCCCATAAATTTTGGTCAAATGAAATGGAAACATTGGTAAACAAAATCGGCATTGAAACAAAATATGGAGCAACTTTCATGATATATTTCAAAACTTGTGCGTAAAAAATATATGAGAAGATGTAAAATTATTTTTGTATGATAGTTTTAGCCTTTCAGGTACACCTGTTATCATATATACAAAACTAGATTACTTATACATACAAACTGAGCTGATGTACTTTATAAAGGTTTTATTTCACATTTTACTCCAAATGTACATCCTGATTACGTTTATATATGAACAGTTGTTCTTGTTATACTGAATCATTTCTAAAATTGCAATCAATATTTCCTACATTTCACTTAGACCTAGCAGACCTGGGTATACATTCTGAAGTATGTGTGTATTTTCCATTGTCTCAATGAGTATTTTGAACAGCAAATGTGTATTTTACATAATCAGTTGATTTACTGTTAGCAGCAACAACCCACACCGAAATAAAGCACACTAAAGTATACTTTTATGCTACTTTAAGTATACACTTTTTCCTACTTTTTTGAAAAAGTACCAAAAAAGTATACTTTTTATGTACTTTTCTGGACTTAGAAATTTTTCAGAGTACTTTTTCTGTACTAAATTTGGACTCTGAAATTTCTCAGAGTACTTTTTTTGTACTTTTCTGGACTTAGAAACTTTTCAGGGTACTTTTTCTGTACTTTATTTGGACTCTGAAATTTTTCAGAGTACTTTTTTTGTACTTATTCTGGACTTAGAAATTTTTCATGGTACTTTATTTGGACTCTGAAATTTTTCAGAGTACTTTTTTTGTGCTAAAATCTGACTTAGAATTTTTTGAAAGATTGTGAAAATATGGATGTACTTTTTTCCTACTTTTTTGGGACTTAGAATTTTTCAGCTAATGCCATTGTGCTTTTTTTGTACTTATTATGGACTTTGAATATTTTCAGACATTGCGAGGGGTTATAGCATATTAATATTTTCAAAATTAAATCTGACTTTTTCAGTCGACTACAAATCTAAGACTAAAAAAATAATACCCAGGATTAACCACAACAAATATCTATCAAATAAGATACAGAAAATTATCATTTGGTAATATTAAATGTTTTTGATCTCGTTTTTTGTTTTTGTTTTTTGTTTTTTTTGTCTTTTTTATGTTCTAAAAAATACTTTTCATACTTTGATCAGTACCACAGAAATTTATCTAAAAATAATTAAAATTCAACAATTATTATCATAAGTATTTCACTTCAATGTACTTTGTTAGTAAGGTTCACACATTTTAACGGTGATTTCTTTGTCACTTTTCGTTTGTATTTCCATATGCATCTCAGAAGTAATAAACTTCACATTGATGAATGTTACTATACGTTCATGTGACGAACGTCAAAACTTAGCTCTATAAAATTTTTGTTCGAGATCGTTCTTTGAAGTTACAGTATTTTGGCTTTAATTATAAACTCTTTAACGGAGTTTAAAACATTTCGTTTATCCAAACGTTAACCTCTACCAGATCGGGGATCACTCTACGAACACACATGTGCCCGTGCCTGTAATACGCTTTTAATTCATTCAAATGAAATTAAAATCACCTGCACTTTGTCTGCATATCATATACTTGCTGGATATACGTGGTTTTAAGATTACATCTGATAATTGCACCCGAAATCACGTCGTGTTCTGTCAAAATATTCACCGATATACTCATATAAACATGTGTAATACTGATATAGTCACTCGGACGCTTCTTTGTAAAACGTATATTGAAGTCAAGCGCTGTGATGATCTCGATCTCGATATGGCTTGACTGACAACAAACAGGCATGATCAAGGAACAATATTCCGGTATTTAAATCAGAATTACATCGCATTCATTGAAATGGTGAAAGTGAACACAAAAAGAAAACTTTAATTTGTCTGATATTTATTTAGCAAGATCGTACGATAATTCGGACAACGACACAATGTAGCTGTACTCTAATATGTTGTAGAATGATCTCGTAGGAGTGTTGTGTGTACAAATAAAATACTCTATTGTATACAGAAATCAAGATCAATACCAAGATCTATCATAAATATTTTAATTGATATAGTAGACGGCTTGAATAACTGCAACACCAAGATCGATCAAAAATATTTCAACTGTTTTAAACTAAATCTTGAAACCTGTCCTGTGTGTTAAGCTAACAAAGCGATCAGGATATATATGCTTAACGTCGTACCGAAAGTTAATTTCACCCGTGGTGTTAATTAATATAAGCGACAGTCGACTGTAATGGCAAATCATACCTAGCTTTATTGTTTATTGGAGTTACCTGTGTACCTCCCGTCTCACCTGTACACATATTAATTGCCCCTCTTAGACTAAGTCTTATGCCCGCGGCGTTAATTATAACAATTTATATTGTCAAGCTTGACTGCCTTTCACTACGATCAGATCACAGTTGCCTACCCTCATTTAAACAAAACATCCGGATTACATAACAGGTACTGACGAGGCTTATTTATACCTGTGTCAGATTACCATCGGTCGGTTCACCTATGACCTCGGGGCCGTGATCTCGTTTGTTTACTTCGGTTTACGGAATCTACCGAGATTTGACGAGTTCGCTTCGTGCGATCATTTTGTGCAATGTGCAAGCTTTAAATGCTGAAGTAGTAATACCAAAAGTATGAAACAATAGAGATTAAGGAAGTAGAATATAAAAAAACAAGTAATAAAAGAATGAAATCGATACAGTAGATCTCCGACAAAACTTTTTTTTTATCCCATGATGCAACAAACAGCGAGATTTTAGCGGGAAGTCTGATAGCCATGTTTGAATTTCACCGGATGTTTATCAACGGAAGAAACATAAACAAACACGATTTTGATATAGAATAGCCTAAAAACGAAATTCATTTTCTTGCCTAACTGAAGAAGATCGACTATCTGTCAGTAAGTGGCCAAAGAATATCAGCTTTCTTGTTGTTTTTGGCGACAAATGCTCATTTTGACCCGAAAATATCACAGATATCGCGACCAGGTAAGTTTACAATTTTATTATTTAAATCTATTTCGTCTTCTGCACGTTCCTACATCGTTTCACATTATATAGGTGAATGGGGGCCTACACATGTTAATATTAATACTTGATTACTTCGTGTTTCAGGGTTTTCATAATGAATTCATCACCGATTACAGTTTACACGGCCCGAGTTTAATTAACAAAGAACTGCTAGATCCACGTGTGTTTCAATCGTAAGTATTCAATTTACAGATTTATGCTACCATACGCCTGGGATTTTATAAGCATCCTGATTGATAGCACCCAAATATTGAGAACAAGAAGAATTTTATTTCTTTATTGACGAACTTCGACGTAGTTATATTGCATTTTTATTTCTGTCACGTAACGGTAAATTCGTAATATCTTAATTTTTATGACTTCGTTTTTCAATTGAATTTATTGAAATTTCACTTACATGTAAAGAATTATTTGCTTATTCATCTGATAATATTTACAGAATTTTTTGTAGTTGATTTCAAGAGATATTGCATAAAATTTAAAAAAAAATAGCAATGACATTTTTAAGTTAGAATATAAGAACGAAAGTAACGTCACATTTCGGGCAACATGTGTATATCTATTTTAGGGAATATATGTAAAAATATCGGTAAATGAGCTAATAATTGTCTACTATAGTATATGGAATTTGAAGAAAATACATTAAAAAACGAAGTCAATAAAATCCATTGAAAATTTGTTGTATGTCATGATCATGATCAATTCACAAAAAAATGATCTCAAGAAATGATTGAATAAAAAAAATCTGTGTTTTGGAGTATTTTGATAGTTAGTTGCATAATTTAAGATGAAACAAACTGTCAGAGAATTCTGGAGTAGCTTGATTTTTATTAAAGTACTTATCCTTATAATTAAAAGTTTTATGTTGTAACTTTAAACTTGTATACCTGTGGCTAGCTTTTCTTGATAAAAAGACTTCCAAGCAGACATGCATGTAATAAATGACAGTAAAGTGATCAGGTGCATATATAAGGAAAATTATCTACATTTTTATATTGAACAAATCTTCACAATTATTCTAAGTTTTGATATACAAAATATTTTAAAATTTTCTCTTTCTTCCAACAGATTATGCAGTACATTCTGAAGTGACGGAAAGCTTGAAGATATTGCATTGTGGTCCGAATTGAGGGCAATGATTCGCATAAAGCAAGAAAGGAATGAAGAGAATCAGACATTTTATTTTTCGAATTCACACTTACTTGGATTTGACCAGTTTAAGCAAGCAACATTATGCATATACCATACTTCATTGTATTCAGTATGCATTTATGCATTGTTTTTTATTTACATCTTTTTGTTGTGTTTCCTCAAGAGGAATTATGATTCGACAATTTTTACAAATGTTATCGCCCTTTTTATTTAGAATGGTATATTTTTTTTGTCTGGATCTCCTACATACACATGATATAAAATTGTGTTTTCCTGCTTGAAAAAAATATTAGAATAATTTATCAAAAGTTATTGCCCTTATACATAGATGTCCATCTGTAAATCCTTAACCTCACCCTTAAACAAATTTCGAGCTTATTAGATCAAGACTTTGCTATGGCATGAAATTATACTCAGTGGAATTGTGATTGGATAACTAATCTTGTATTTCAATGTTTGTTTTCACTTGATACAATTGTGCATTTCTCTTAGGAATGGGACTGATGTATGTATTGTTTAAGCATGCAGTATTCTCATTTAAGCTTATCTCCTATATTTTCAGAACTAATTTCCTACACCATTAAATTAAGTCCCTTTTTTGGTAATTTTTTCCTACTTTTTCAGTACTTTTTTTATACTTTTTCAGTACAAATTTCCTACTTTTTTAGTACTATTTTCCTACTTTTCTAGTACTTTTTTCCTACTTTTCCACTACTTTTTCAGTACTAATTTCCTACCTTATTGGTACTTTTTTCCTACTTTTTCAGTCCTAATTTCCTTCTTTTCAATACCATTTTCCTACTTTTTTGATACTTTTTCAGTACAGATTTCCTACTTTTTTAGTACTATTTTCCTACTTTTCTAGTACTTTTTTCCTACTTTTCCACTACTTTTTCAGTACTAATTTCCTACCTTATTGGTACTTTTTTCCTACTTTTTCAGTACTAATTTCCTGCTTTTTCTGTACCATTTTCATACTTTTTTTGTACTTTTGTACTTTTTTTGTACTTTATGGACTTCCCTGTAAAAGTACTAAAAAAGTATAAAAGCACAAAAAAAGTACACCATCAATTTGGCCCTGTGCACTTTATACTATTATTGTACTTTTAATGTACTTTTTCTGTACTATATTTGTGCTTTTTCTGTACTTAATGAAAACAATAAAATGTACTAAAGGTATACTTTTGTTAGACTTTTTTTGTACTTTAGTACTTTTTTTGACTCAATTTGGAACCGTGTTGGAATATCGGTTCCAAATTGAGTCAAAAAAAGCATACTTTTTCTATGCTTTTTTAGTACTTTTTTCCCATACTTTTTTTGTACTTTATTTCGGTGTGGGAAAGTACTTAATTATTATGTAATATGTAGTTTTAGAATTTTATTGTTATTTAATGGATCTGCTGATATGCCACTCTATAGAGTGTATACCAAACATATGAAAATTAATTCAATTCAAATATCTTGTTTTAATTTCATGGTTTGCTCCTTTTTGAGATTGTTCAAGGAAATGCCACTCTTCACTGTATAGTTATACCTTTATATTCCTGAACTCGCTGTACTACAAGGCGAAGGATCAAGATTGACATTGTCAGTTTTATTGACTGTTCAGAGAGATCACATCTGTGTCACTCTGATGCTTTTATATTTAATACAAAATGATCGTCAGATTCATTAGCATTCAATAGACGCTTCATAGTAATAGGGAATATTCACCCTTTTTTCGCTTGCCGCCATGCGAGGTGTTCTTAATTGAAGCAAATGGCGAGCAATGTAGATAAAGACAATTGAAAACAATTGTAAGCTATTTTTGTATTTTTTTTAATTTTTATCAGAAATGCGTAGAAAGTCAGGTCAATGCATATTGCATATTTAGGACCTCAATACACATGCTAAATAAGCCAAAATCGTACATATACCCAGGTCTGATCTAGTCATATTCTATGAAACACAGTATAAACTTGCAGAATAAGATTTCAGGCAGGCAATGGTTTACAAATCAGCCTAAGGGGTGGATAGCCAATTAAACCTTGGTCATTAAAACTTTGATAACTTGTATTTTGATGGTCTTGTTCATCTGCTTTAATTCAAATCTCAAAATTACAATGCTAGAGATTGCTATATAGGTGAAGCTATACAGGAAAGCATTCATCACCTACTTTTGGCTCATCTAGGTCTTTAATGTGTTTACATTAAATGACTGGTTAAAAGGTTTACAGTGCAATCAAGTTCAAAAGCATGCAGAGAGATTTTGGTGTCAAACATCTGAATGACTTTGATGTTTGTACACTTCCTCTTTCCTCCAAATGGGCAGAATCTTCAATGAAGACCAGTAATTGCTTTGAGGATGAACATGTAAAACTCATCTATGTCCATAATTATGCCAAAAGGTCCAAGGTCAAGGATGAATCAGGAAGATCAAAGTCAGACTTCTGGGAGAGAAGGTAGACCTGTAATTGTTGTTTGACAAAGTTCTCATACTTTGGTCCAATTAAGCTTTCCAAAGTTTGATAAGCTTCATGGAAAGTTAACATGACAACTTGTATTCAATCAAAAATACAAAAAAAATATAACCACAATTATATATTAATAATTGCCTGAAAACAAGAAAATAAAGAATAGCACATACAGATAAATAAGACTGAGGACATTTTCAAAACCAAGTCAATGAACTATTCGTCTTCATCATATGAATTTGGAAAAGGAAGACATCAATACATCCATAAGGAGAAAATGGCTTGGTTGTTGTGTATTAAATCAATCCATTACCAACTGTTTTGTGGAACCGTAATCTGACAAGACAGTCAAGCATTAGCTCCAACCAACCTGAATGATTTTCTTTAAAAACACAAACAAGGTTGCATTAATGTTTGAACAAGCTGACAGTTCTTACAGTATGATCTGCAGAAAGTCTGCCCAAAGCATGATCAGCTTAACAAACCTGAGTAGTAAATACTTAAAAAGATTTTTTTGAAAAAAACACCAACATTTTTTAAAAACATTTTTGGAGTGATACTTGTCTTTTGAAGGTATTTTGAAACAGTATCCTTTACAATTTTAAATCATTCTGAAACTAGAAAATATCTAAGACATAAATGCCCCTGCTGCCATATGACCTTTGTATAAAGCTTTATCAAAATCCATGAACAATTGAAGTAGCTAAATGTTTACATCTATCAGGATGGGAGAGGAAGGGATGGAATTAGGATGGAGTGACATGGACAACACTATATATATGCCCCAATTTTGTGGCAAGGGGGGCATGAATACACATACTCTTTTGCATACAGTTGTTGAGAAGCTAACCAGACTTCTCCAAAACTAGTTCCAGATGTGGTTGTCTTCAAGACACTTCAAGTAAATATTATTGTAAGTGCAACCTCAAATCATTCTCAGGAGTCCACTGCAAACTCCAGCGTAAGGAACACCTATAGCACTGAATTACTCAATAGCAGAGTTAAATAGCCAGAATATCTGGGTCACAATTGTTTCAACTTATTTTGGTCGAAAGACTAAGTTAATTGAGTTTAGCAAGGTTTCAATGTGTATTATCATGTTGGCCAAATTAATTACAAAAACGAAACTTTAATTCTAACTCAAAAACCATAAAAGAGCAAAATAAAAACAAGATATAGATTAACATTGATACCCTTGAATGAGTCAAAGGAGAATAAGTCGAGGAGTTAAAGACCATGCATTCAGGAAGGGTAAGTGTCTTCTGTCTTATTGATGACTACACTAAGTTAAACAAAAGTTAATAACTGCTCAAACTGATATTGTTTTTCACAAATGATTTTAACACTAAACAACTTGCAATATAGCGATTCCTAATTCATGGTTTGAAGCTGTTTGGACGACAGAATTTGTCATTATTATAAAGTTGTTCATGGAATTATCACTTTAAAAACAAAATTTAATGAACTTAGACTGCATTTCAAAAGTGTCTAAAGGCAAAATGTCTTTGTAATATCATATTTAGACTTCAATATTTAACATCATATTCAGACTTCAATATTTTAATATTATATTCGGACTTCAATATTTACTGTTTTCAATAAACAAAAAAAATTCAAAAAGCTACATAGGAAACAATTTACATAAATTACTTTGATGCTTCTGTCTTAAAACCACAGTTAGAAAACTGCAGCATTATCAGGTCTGCAATATCATTCTTGAATACAAAGCTCTTCTAAAAATTTATCGAAAAAAACAAAATTGTAATGTGTTTAAACACATGCAGGTCATGTATCTGAGCACTAGTCCGTCTGCTATGAGACACAGGTCATGTCCTTGGATTGACACCACAGTAACAGACAGAGCCATTATCCTCCAAATGTCCTTTTACAAATAAAAAAAATGCAAAAAAAATCCAGACGACTTCAGGAAAAACAGTGTCTATAACAGGAAAAAACACATCTGACTGCTACGAAGACTGAGGACCAGTTCCCCGAGTATAATGTGGCCGTCTGCTAATGTCCCCCCCAGAAGGCTTTTACAAGGCAGGGCTGTGTAATTTTGTTTCGAATTACTTCAGATTTAGCCAATGGGCAAAAAAACATAAAACACATTGGATAGCTATTGCATATAAACAAAATTCCTTCTATTAAAAAAAATCTATTTCATCTTTATTACACAGCAAGAAATCACCTATATTTCAAATAAAAGCTTTTCTTCCTGTAGTGGCTTAAAGGATGTGTATCTGACACACCTGAATGTTCAAACTAAATCAGGGAAAAAACCCATCTTTTTAAACTCAACAAAAGGTCAAAAGGGCCTCACAGTCATATGCCTTTTATTTCTATGTCATTTCTCCTAATCTGACCCTTCAAGACCTAAAAACTAAATAAATACAGTATGAAAATCATTGATGGAACTACCGGGGGGGGGGGGGGCTTTCAGTTAAATTTCATTTGAGTATCGATCTTTCTCAAGTATATACACCTGCTTTTTCATTCAGGTAGATGATCAATATTTGTATTCAGGTAAAAGATCAGATTATCAGGTATAATATTGTACTTGGTAAATGATTCCACTATGTTGACAGAGTGACCTATTTACTCAACATTACTGGTCTAATGATCATAAACATGGGTCAATCATTACTAATAGGCTGGACACATGTGGCCAGAGGAGGGTCAACATATGGTCAGTATTAGTGCAGCTTTCACAGACTGACCAGGAGAATACACTGGATACTGATGGGTTGTATGACATATTTTTGTGTACCTATACACGGCTGACTTTTTGTAGTACTATTATGCAGTCAAGTACATGTGTATACATTTTCAAAAAAGAAAAAAAAAAAAAAATAACGATGTAACAGAGCACATGATCAATTAAATCTAATCAATGCCTCCTCTAGGACTCAAACATGGGACCTCTGGCTTATAGTCTTATGCTTTAACCAATCGAGCTAAAAAGAAGATCTCTCTAGCTGAGCGGTATATTGCGGCTACTTTTTACCAGGGTTACATACTACTCCTCCAGGAAAGAACTTGTCCTCGAGTTTCCAGGGGTTATGGTGACTATTTCGGTGGCAACGCTAAGTATAATTCCCAGGACCCTACATGGGCGCCAATGTAACAGAGCGCATGATTAATTCAATTTAAATCATTGCCTCCTCTAGGGATTCAACCCAGGATCTTTGGCTTACAAGTCTTACGCTCAACCGATCGAGCTAAAGAGAAGATCTCTGTAGCCGAGCGGTATATTGCAGCTAATATTTACCTACTCAAGGGACATAACCTCAAAATAACTATATATCATTTACAGCTTACCTACTCAAGGGGCAATTACCTCCAAATAACAATATCACTTAAAATTTACCTACAAAAGGGGCATAACCTCACCATATTACCACAAAAAATCACTTCTGACAATTCTATATCACCATCATCCAACTTTTCTTTCTTTATCTTTTTTAGTTATACTTTTTTTGGTCTTTCTCTCATTCATCTGTTAAGTTATGCTTTTCTAGCTCACTTCTCTACCTCTCTTACCTGGCTTTTCTAGCTCACTTCTCCCCCTCTCTTACCTGGCTTTTCTAGCTCACTTCTCCGTCTCTCTTACCTGGCTTTTCAACCTCTCTTCTCTCCCTCACTTACCTGGCTTTCCTAGCTCACTTCTCCTTCCCTAGCTCACTTCTCTCCCTCTCTTACCTGGCCTTTCTAGCTCACTTCTCTCCCTCTCTTACCTGGCTTTTCTAGCTCACTTCTCTCCCTCTCTTACCTGGCTTTTCTAGCTCAATTCTTTCCCTCTCTTAACTGGCCTTTCTAGCTCACTTCTCTCCCTCTCTTACCTGGCTTTTCTAGCTCACTTCTCCCCCTCTCTTACCTGGCTTTTCTAGCTCACTTCTCTCCCTCTCTTACCTGGCTTTTCTAGCTCACTTCTTTCCCTCTCTTACCTGGCTTTTCTAGCTCACTTCTCTCCCTCTCTTACCTGGCTTTTCTAGCTCACTTCTCCTTCTCTCTTACCTGACATTCTTAGCTCACTTCTCCCCCTCTTACCTGGCTTTTCTAGCTCACTTCTACTTCTCTCTAACCTGGCTTTTCTAGCTCACTTCTCTCCCTCTCTTACCTGGCTTTTCTAGCTCACTTCTCTCCCTCTCTTACCTGGCTTTTCTAGCTCACTTCTCTCCCTCTCTTGTCTGGCTTTTCAAGCTCACTTCTCTCCCTCTCTTACCTGGCTTTTCTAGCTCACTTCTCTCCCTCTCTTGTCTGGCTTTTCTAGCTCACCTCTTTCCCTCTCTTACCTGGCTTTTCTAGCTCACTTCTTTCCCTCTCTTACCTGGCTTTTCTAGCTCACTTCTCTCCCTCTCTTGTCTGGCTTTTCTAGCTCACTTCTCTCCCTCTCTTACCTGGCTTTTCTAGCTCACTTCTCTCCCTCTCTTACCTGGCTTTTCTAGCTCACTTCTCTCCCTTTCTTGTCTGGCTTTTCTTTCTCACTTCTTTCCCCTCTTACTTTTCCTCTAAAAACTGTCTGCTCTGTTTATTTGTTTTTGCTCTTTATATCAAAACATATTGTTAGACATAAATGCCCCTGCTGCCACTTGACATCTTGAAACCCAGCATGGTGAGGATGCATCAGCGGTTCCTGAGGCTATACTGCATCAGGACAGGAGGAACATGCATTGGTAACACCATATGCCCCACTTCCCCATTTCATAGCAGGGGCATAAAAATTGTTTTTGCCACAATTTCTTCATATTTGCACTTTTATCTAATATACAGTGACCAATCACATGAGTTACCATAGAAGGGTCTAAATGCTAAAATGCCTATGATAACTTGTGTAAGTTGTGATACAAACCTGTCCTTATCAGATGTTACATTGCGAAAACATCACCATTTAAGTAAATCAAACAAAATCCATTTCACAAATTGAAGGTTTCTTTATACAAAGTATACCCCTCTTCACAAAGTATAGTCAACTTCCAGCTGTATATATACACATGTACACACACACACACCTACACAAAGTATAGTCAACTTCCAAATTCATATTATACCCCCTCTTTACCCAAAGTATAGTCAACTTCCAACTTTTTATATATATATATATATTCCCTATACACAAAGTATAGTCAACTTCCAAATTTTTAACCCTCTAAACCCAAAGTATAGTCAATTAACTTCCAACTTAACATATACCCCTCTATACTCAAAGTATAGTCAATTTTCAAACTAATACTCTCCTCTACTCAGTTTAGTACTGAATTTCCGAATACACCAGGTTTTATCTTTTAAAACATTTGTATTACAATTACTATGACTTCATTCCAGGGAACAAAAACATTGAGAAAATGTCTTCACTTTTCCGCATGTTCACATCTATCCACAAAACAAAACCTATCGATCAGAACACTCTGAATTTGTCCTCTCAACAAGCAAGAAATGTTCCACTATGACAAGTACATGTATGAAGATGCAAGTAAAACCAATGCTTTAACATTCAACTGCTTTGTATATAATCTTCATTGTTTTCACATTTGGAATTTGGTAATATAAAGAATATAAAAAAAAAATCTGATATAATCTGAAATGTTTTCTTTCATGAAAACAAGACAATGGTTATCTAAAAGTTGTAAACAAAGTTAGTATTTCTTACCGCAATACTCTCCATGGCCATGATGATCCGTACATTACTGACGTATATCCATTAGTGTGTGAACGTCACAAATATAAGAATAACACAAAAAAAGATGAGCTGCACATATAAATCCCAGTACAGGCCTGACATGTATAAATCCATGATGGCTAGAAACTGTAGGAAATATCCCTGAAAACAAGCAAACTTGATCACGAATGTCAAACTGAGTTGTAACAGCCAAAAGATGAACAAATGAAAATTTGCTCTAAAAAAATCTCCTGATTTTGATGTTAAATTGTTTTAACACCACTGGCCAATCAACATTGAGTTATAATAATGATAAGTTGAAATAGCCTTGGTGTATAATATCCAAGTACAGGGACTAGACAAGTCTATCACATAGCTCATGGATATATTACACTTAGTATCAGGTCCATCTAGGGAATAAATGTCACAGTTATCTCTGTGTGGAATAATTTCATAAATGTTGGATATTTTTTAAAAGTCATAGACACAATAAACATTAGTAAATAGACACATATATCTTCATGTTATACATCCAGACAGTTTTTACTCCCTAGTAACCAAATAATGGCCATGGAAACAACCAGCAACAACAGTGTTCATCTATCAATTATTGTTATCTCCAAATTATTGTCGTTAGATGAAATTCTGCCAAGTAAAATATACTCGGGTTATAATCAGGAAGGTCCAGGATTGGTTGTTGACAGATGTATATGTCCCTGGTTGCCATGACAATGTACTTTTCACCAAAAATTATGGGATGGACAGCAACAATTTTGGCAATGGATTGATAACAAAGACTACCAGACAACTGTATGTGATTACTGGTCACTTACTCTACACCTTCTGGATGTAATGGTCACTCCAGGGGGTCAATACATTCAATAGGGTCCAACATCACCTACCCATCTCCAAGATAAATATACATGATGCACTTGACTAATGACTTGTCAACTCTCAATATTATCATCGCTTTTTTGTTTGTTTGTTTTTTTTCTGTTTAAAAATAATTTCTTTTAATGATGAGTGTGTATAAATCTAATTCAAGTCTGGAAACTTAATGAGATATGCAGAGATGTCTTAAATATGTCCAATATCACCAAGGAAATAAACAACATAAAAGCTGACAAGACATTTCTATACAAATTACCCATAAATGAAGTATAGCATGATTATATCTACACCCCCAACGGAGGAGGGGGAGGAATTCATTACTTAACACATGTTTAATTGATGCTAATACATGCTTCATTAAGGCTATCATCCACCCCCAGGACCACGCAGATCATTGTCTTCCAATTTAAAACAGATCAATCTACTTTACAATGATGCCCTCCTCTGAACATCAGTTCAATGTTAAATATTGAAAATGCATAACTTACTTCCCACATGACGCTGCATTCATTGATCCATGAGTTTAGCTTTTAAAGCTGCTAGAATCAGCATTAAAAAAAATCATATTTATGTCTGCAACAAACATCTTTTCAATAAATATCTTCTAAATAAACATGCAGTCTTTGAAAGATTTTTTTATTTTTTTATTTTAAGTATAACTGGTAAACAAGGAAGAATACCATCGGTTTGCAGTACATCACTATTAAATCAAATTAACCACACAACATCATGGATATCCCTATAAAGAAAACCATGATGCATGCCTGTCAGTCTCTTTTACAACCTTTATACCTGTATGACAGAAACATGATATACAGAAACATATAAAGTATTCAGTAATATCCTCCTGTCTGATTGGTTAGTGAAGGCCTGATTTATACCTGTATGACAGAAACATATAAAGTATTCAGTGATATCCTCCTGTCTGATTGGTTAGTGAAGGCCTGATTTATACCTGTATGACAGAAACATATAAAGTATTCAGTGATATCCTCCTGTCTGATTGGTTAGTGAAGGCCTGATTTATACCTGTATGACAGAAACATATAAAGTATTCAGTGATATCCTCCTGTCTGATTGGTTAGTGAAGGCCTGATTTATACCTGTATGACAGAAACATATAAAGTATTCAGTGATATCCTCCTGTCTGATTGGTTAGTGAAGGCCTGATTTATACCTGTATGACAGAAACATATAAAGTATTCAGTGATATCCTCCTGTCTGATTGGTTAGTGAAGGCCTGATTTCAGTAGATAATTGTGTGGGAAGAATATCCCTACTAATGAACAGAACTAGATAACCTACCGCCAACACTGGATATTATACACAACACATGCACACATCTTTTCTTTCTATTTTTTTAATAATAACGTTTAAAATAAAAGAGCAGTCAAGACTCGTGACAGCTTTTGTCTGGTACAAAACCAATTCACGCAGGTTTAGTGCCAAATCAGAATCCAACCATTCGTAAATTGTAATGAAAATTGACAAAAATCAGGATTAATACAGAGTTTTCCACCAAATTTAAACTCGTTGACAAAACAATCAGCATTGGACCAAATACTGGGCGATGTCTTGCCGAAAGCAAGATTGGGTTATAATGAGTCATAGCTAATTCGTGCTTAATGAAGCCAAGCAAGACCCCATCGAGATGATTCCAGGGACACTGGCCATGTCATACATGTTTAGGACTTGACATATCCCAGCATCCTTTGCTCATTTTGTTCTCGTCCTAGAGCAGTCATTAATTTCAATCCCCATTATCGCTGGTTTTAATTTTTTATTTAAAAAAAAAAATCATTGCAATTTTAGGTTGGGTCAACATTACACTCATTTGGAAAAGGAATTCTGATATGTTGATGGGACTTCACACATTAATAAACAAGCTTCTGATTGGTTGTTCTAAACTCAAGAGAACTAATGACAATTGGAAACTAAATGTTTGGTGACAAGATTCGGAAAGGTCGCCTGGCTCTCAGAAATTTTTAAAACCTTAATTTCAACCATCCTCTTCAAGGATGTTAATTTCAAAATCACATGATCACCCATTATAATGTTAAATGATCCTCCAGAAAGTGCTTTTTTCTGTTGGTTTTTTTTTCCTGAACATTTGACATTCTCCGATCAATTAACAAAACAGATTGCATTTGTGTGAATCTGTAAATTTGTATTTCATGTTATTAGTGTTCTGGGTACCAGCGAATGGAATAAAGATGCCTCCATTTCAATACATACTATCTTAATACAATATGCCACATTTTAATGTATTTCCTAACATGAGTATCTCTTACTTCTTAGTTGAGGTCCAAATAGGGGGTTGGGTGGTTCTAGATCAGGTGTGAAAAGGAGTCCCCTGCTCGAGCCCTCCAAGGTACTCTGGTTTCTTCCCTCAGTAAGAACTCTCACACACTTCCATGCAGGCCAACATGACTGGTTTATAAAAGTTGGTATAACTTGTTTTTCACAATTGTTGTAAAACAAATAGTTTACAGACTGAAAGATTGCATCAGTCACTGTTTCAGAAGACAATATTTCATAACAGATTACATTTTGTTTTTGTTACAGCCAAATTACAGCGCATGTTGGAGATGGAATTGTCGAAATCAAAACCAAACAGCAGTCTTCAAAAAATTATGAAATTGCAAATAGAAGGACGAATCCAAAAATTAAAGACAAGACCTTCTGGAGTTGGTATACCAGGCAGTATATGATTCCAAAATATTATAGTCCGCACTGAAGCAAATTGCAGGTCTTATACTTAGCCACTTTAGCCTTGAGAGTAGGTAAAGTCATTACCTTTGAACAAATTCAACTACTGGTGAGAAATTCAGGGCAGCATCTTCAGTGTCTAACAGTTGGTAGCTCAGCAGCTAGTCCTTTGAAAATTGGTCAAGGTCATTCATTTGAGCAAACCTGAATTCTATGACCATATATGTATGTTAATCACTGATAAGTCATTAACAGATTTTAATACAGTTTGATCCCAGCTGTGATCTTGAAAGTAATCCAAGGTCATGTATTCAACACAGTTATCATTCAGTCCAGTGCTTTAATGCCATATTATCATGACTTGCTGTCACTTCATTAGAAGAAGCAGGGTTGCCAACCTGTAAGTAGCCCAATGTGGGAGATCTCCCACATTGGGCTCTTGCAATGTGCGAGACTTTTTTACGACGTCACGGCATCACGGCGTTTTATTATTTGATTAAATGTTGTAGAAAAAATATCAGACATTAACACATATTTAAGCCATTTATTTAATATATCTTCTTGCTTTGAAATCTCCTCCTTTGGAGCAAGCTGATAGTATGATTCCTCCTCAAGTGAATCCTTCTATCCTTGGTGACATTATATGTAATCTAGCTGCCAGTTATAGAACTTAAAGAACTAAATAAGTTTCCAATAGTTTTTGTAAGTTGATTATTAATAGTTTTAGGGTTAAGATTATAAAATGTTTTGAAGCAATGGATAACTGTTCTATTTATATCATGTAGGCGTTTGAGATTTTTGGATTTAATTTCTAGTAGATAATCTAAAGTATATAGCTCTATGGCTAGGTACCAAAAAATCCATGTCAATTCGACAAAGAAGGATTATGCAGGGGGAACTTTGCAATCATTTTGTCCGTCACTGCCATATAGAATTCCCCGACTGTCTTGCAAAAGGAAAAATAAAATGCAATTAACCGGTTACTTATGAATTATCATCTGTCAAGAGTTTAATTTTTAGCTGTGGTAATTATATAAACCTTTACCTGTAAAACAAACTCAATGCCAACTGACAAAATGTGGCGTTTTATATCACATACTGCGCTTGATCTGATCGAAAACTTGGCTTTAAACAACTTGCAATAGGCATGCTACTTTACTTTACGAAAACACGTTTAGAAAACCAATCGTGATTTTTTCCCCATGGCGATTCTTTGAACTTGGCGATCTTAGCCTTAGTGGACCAGATATCGATCTTTTTCCTTTTAGGCGACGGCATATTTCACGAAATATCAAAGGGATTGTTCAGTTATAAACTGAGAATGTGAATATTACTCAATATTTTTGTAGGCCTAAGCTTAATTATCGCGTTTAGAAGTCAGCTCTCTGAACGTGCTTCCGTCGCTACCGACCGGATGTGAAGCGCGACGCCTGGTGTAATCTTTACAAAAACTGTAAGAGTTATTCCCCTTTGAACAGTCCCAAGCTAAAGTTGTCGATTTCATGGCTTCGCGTGAGGAGACTTGAGAAAACTTAATCGATGTGTGAGATTTGTACCTCACGTTACGTGAGGATTGCTTCAACGTGAGAAGGGACATTTTAGGGACGTTTTTACGTGAGTTTTTCGTCTCACGTGCGTGAGTTGGCAACCCTGGAAGAAGGTGTCTGAAGTTTTTTTTTAAATACTTTGACCTCTATGACTTTGTAATAATGGTTTTTAGTAACTGAGTTGGCCCTTTTGCCAAAATATAGTAATGCTGTTATATGCTGTATTGGTATTTAACGTATATTGTTTTGGATTGTTTGTTGTTATTTGTTGTATAATTGTAAACTAATTGTCTAATTGTCTCTTGTTCTATTTAATTTACTTGATATACATGTGTATCCTAACCACTCATTCTCATCTCTATGTGTTGCTATTCTGTCTATTTCATGTATCAACAATTAAAAATAACATTAAATTGTTGGTGACAATTAATACATTCACTAAGTGATTTGATTCAAAATGATAAGGTCAAGTCCCTTTTCAGATATCTGAGGCAAGCTGCCCCAGCACAAAGGATTATAATGCACCTACCATTATCAGGAGTTTAATTGACCCACAAGGCTGGGATTACCTGAAAGTTATTGGGATATAGCAAACACAAAAGGCCATAATGAGAATTCAACTTGTAACATCATGGACAACATTTAAAAATCTTACTTTTCAATCATCAAAACAAAGACAAACTGTCACAAACTCATTAATTCCAACACCTTCTGTTTACCTGTAGTTAATTGAAACACCTGTTCATACCTCTCGGCTAATTAAACTCCTGACACAGGTGATTAAGTCGATTATACGCCTCTCGGGAATGAAGAATAGGGAAATGAATCTGATATTCCATCACGTACTAACCCAAAAATGTTACATTACAATCAGTCACCCAGTAAAGTGGTGTCAATTACTTAACTATGGCAGGTATTAGTAGACAGAAATTACAGTCAACCAATCACTGGTCTTTAAATGAGAGACATATATAGACTGTGTGTGTAACATGCATTCCCACCTTGTAACAGACGCCTGCACACTTGAATGATAATTACATAATGACATTCATTAATTATTTACCTGTCAATAATCAGTAAAATGATCAACGGAACAGGAAATCGTTATAAATATTCTGATTTCAGCTGCAATCCATGACATCTGAACCTCCCTGCATTAAATTTCAGAAAATTGATTTATCAAACAATCTAAAAAGGGGGGGGGGGGGGGGGGGAGGGGGGGGGAAGGTACACAACATATTGGTAAAACATCATGATGATTATAAAGAAGAGATGATGTTTTAAGGAAAACCTTTTAACTATGCATGGGTGACATCTGTTGTCCTCGTGAGGGTATGCATGAATGTGGGTTTTTATTAGGGCAGTCTACCGTTAGCCCAGCTCCTTTTTCGTTTTCTTTCACCAAAGTGCAACAGACTGTGATGAATCT
>NW_022980593.1:0-1210 GCF_902652985.1 Pecten maximus
TTGGTTTACTAAGAATCCTTCACCATTTTCCTCATTCTGGACAGGTTCTAAATAAAAAGTGACAATTTTTATCATGCTACTCTTTATCATTAATCATTTTTATCAGTTCTGTTCTTCTATATCTTTATCATTAGTCATCTTATCAGTTCTGTTCTTCTATTTCTTTATCATTAGTCATCTTATCAGTTCTGTTCTTCTATTTCTTTATTTTTAATCATCTTTATCAGTTCTGTTCTTCTATTTCTTTATCATTAGTCATCTTTATCGATTCTGTTCTTACAGGTATAACACACTTACAGGTATAACTCTGTCGGCCACACTTACAGGTATAACTCCGTCTGTCACACTTACAGGTATAACACACTTACAGGTGTAACTCCATCTGTCACACTAACAGGTATAACACACTTACAGGTATAACTCCATCTGTCACACTTACAGGTATAACTCCATCTGTCACACTTACAGGTATAACTCCATCTGTCACACTTACAGGTATAACTCTGTCGGTCACACTTACAGGTATAACTCCGTCTGTCACACTTACAGGTATAACACCACCTGTCACACTTACAGGTATAACTGTCGGTCACACTTACAGGTATAACTCCATCTGTCACACTTACAGGTATAACTCCATCTGTCACACTTACAGGTATAACACACTTACAGGTATAACACACTTACAGGTGTAACTCCATCTGTCACACTTACAGGTATAACTCCATCTGTCACACTTACAGGTATAACACACTTACAGGTGTAACTCCATCTGTCACACTTACAGGTATAACACACTTACAGGTATAACAAACTTACAGGTATAACTCTGTCTGTCACACTTACAGGCATAACAAACTTACAGGTATAACACACTTACAGGTATAACACACTTACAGGTATAATACACTTACAGGTATAACTCCATCTGTCACACTTACAGGTATAACTCCATCTGTCACACTTACAGGTATGTAATTTTCGCCCCCGTTTAATTTTTGCCATTTTCGCCCTTGGATCCAAAACATAGCCTCGTACTTTTCAAGTGTGTTTTATCCTATACACTTACAAGCAACACATGTTATATATTTACACTAAGTTTATAAAATAAGTTATTGTTTTATTCCCATCTATGCATGTGAAATAAAATCTAGATATTAATTTAGGCCTAGTAAATTTGCGATATCACGTGGAGTTAACGGAAAAGGGA
>NW_022980594.1:0-1274 GCF_902652985.1 Pecten maximus
CCATATATTAACTATTGTACTCTATGTCTACTGACAAACACGTCACTTCCTCTGTATAGATATCAAACCGTGTACCATATATTAACTACTGTACTCCACGTCTAATGACAAACACGTCACTTCCTCTGTATAGATATCAAACCGTGTACCATATATTAACTACTGTACTCCATGTCTACTGACAAACACTTCACTTCCTCTGTATAGATATCAAACCGTGTACCATATATTAACTACTGTACTCCATGTCTAATGACAAACACTTTACTTTCTCTGGATACGGATGTTAAAACTCCATCAAGCAATACGTAACTGATAAACGATTCCTGAAGTTTAGACAAATCAGGTCACATTCACTTTCAAAATACAGATCATGTCAGAGGCCAAGAACTCAACTCCATCTGCTTTGACAAGCTAACACTTTTGCACTCGACATCAGGCAACTGGATTCGTTGTTTTATAGAAAAAATCTATTTGATCACTCTCCATGTTATCCGTAATTTAAAGCCACAAACTCCGAAGAAACATATATCAATGTTTACAAGTTTCTCTGAAAATTAGTCCCACAATGCAATAGTGGGTTTTATAGTCCATACAAAATGGCGGAACGACGAAAGCGTTGACCTGCGAAAACGCAAAGAGACTCTGCCAAAAAAAAGCGAGTGAAATCGGCAAAACCCGAGTATTTCCTTAGGAAAAAGAAGTGATTCGTTGGAACTTAGCGAAAGCCGAAAAGGGAATAAACTCGAATTCCGATTTTGCCGGACGTCTTTTGGATTCCTGGATAGCTTTTGAACATTGTCAACTTCACCGATCTAAAACTTCAGCGATGTTTTGTTGTATGCATGTTGCTGCTACATTTTAAAATTGAATATTCAAATGTAAAGTAGGTTTGTTTATTTTGTTCAGTTACCTGGGTATTACGCGAATATTCTGTTGATATGTTTAGATGAAAGCATTATTAGGCAAAGTTCACGTATGCTCGAATTGTAAACAATGGCCATGTGTGTAGTTTATGTGCAGTGCACGTTGTTATAGCCTCTTTCTCCGCTCCGTGACGAATCTCGCTATAAACATAAATGCGGCGAGTTATTTTTATACACTGATGTCTCAAGGACTCCCCCGGTCAAGCGTCCAGGCCAGTGGTCATTTTTATGTTAGGAGAGCGTGAATGAGCATCTTGGATTTCCATTAATACATGTGTGCAACTAGAATTTTAGGTTGTTTGGGTGTATGTGACATTAACAGCGGGAGGCATATGTTGGATGAAGCTA
>NW_022980595.1:0-1000 GCF_902652985.1 Pecten maximus
ACCATGAACGAAGGTCAAGTTCATTCATTTGAACAAACTTGGTAGCAATTCATCCAAACATGCTACAGGCCCAATATCAAATACCTGGGTCTCTTAGTTATTGAGAAGAAGTTGTTGAACATTTTCAGCCTATTTGACCCTTGCAACCTTGAATGAAGGTCAAGGTCATTCATTTGAATGATATTGACAACCTTCTTTCTGAGAAATGGAATTAACTGACAAATTCCCAAATAGCCAATCAGGAGCCATCTTGTTTTTTGTGATCAATCTAAAATTCAACATGCACAACAAGGGGAATCTGCTTTGGATAAAAAAATCACCCTAAAGTATATTTCTGCTCATCAGTCATGTACAAATAAGAACAATGGGGGCAACGTTCCAACAATGAAATTTAACCAAAACAAGACAGAAATCTATTAGATATATTTTTCCCCTCCATACCCCCCAACATAATTGGCTTTATTCAGTGCCGATATCTGTAAATACAACCAATGACAATGGAATATAAACACCCACAACACTACCTCACCACAGGAGTTACTTACCTTGGTTATCTATGAGCATGCGCAGCACGCCAAGAAGCTTGAAGACGACAGCCATGGTTTCTGACGGCATCAGACAAAGAACTACATCTATAACCCCGGCCTTCAACAAGACACTCTTGTTACTCACTGGAAGAAAATGTACTGTGAAGTGTTAATTTTTTTCAGTTGTGGTTTGGAGATTCAGTTGGCAGGGGTTTCGAGGATTCTGACAGGTTTGGGATGGGAAGGGTTTGTAGAGTGCATGGTGTTGGAGATTCAGTCAGGTGATGGCTTAAGAGTTTATAGTTAGGAGTTGGAGGATTTGTCAGCGGATGTTTGGAGGGTGTGTTAGGTGGGGGTTGGGAAGGTAAGTCAGATAAAGACTTCAGGGTAGGTAACTGGAAGGTCAGTTATGTGAAGGCCAAATGGTTTAGGGTAGGTGGCTGGAAGGTCAGTTATATGAGGGCCAAATGGTT
>NW_022980596.1:0-1097 GCF_902652985.1 Pecten maximus
AACAATTAACCGCGCGTCCGCCGTAGCGTGGTTACAATACTACGGAATATGGTGACGCTCACCGTGCAGTTCTGACGTCATTTCTAGAGCTGCTAGGAGGTTCGGATCTTTTTGGGCACCTCCAATGGGATGTGATCAACAGGAAAACCTGCTCAGTCCGGCAGAACTTCCATCGGTGAACAATTAACCGCGCGTCCGCGGTAGCGTGGTTACAATACTACGGACTATGGTGACGCTCACCGTGCAGTTCTGACGTCATTTCTAGAGCTGCTAGGAGGTTCGGATCTTTTTGGGCACCGCCATGGGATGTGATGAACAGGAAAACCTGCTCATTTCGGCAAAACTTCCATCGGTGAACAATTAACCGCGCCTCCGCGGTAGCGTGGTTACAATACTACGGAATATGGTGACGCTCACCGTGCAGTTCTGACGTCATTTCTAGAGCTGCTAGGAGGTTCGAATATTTTTGGGCACCTCCAGTGGGATGTGATCAACAGGAAAACCTGCTCATTCCGGCTAAACTTCCATCGGTGAACAAATAACCGCACGTCCGCGGTAGCGTGGTTACAATACTACGGAATATGGTGACGCTCACCGTACAGTTCTGACGTCATTTCTAGAGCTGCTAGGAGGTTCCGATCTTTTTTGGCACGTCCAGTGGGATGTGATGAACAGGCAAACCTGCTCAGTCCGGCAGAACTTCCATCGGTGAACAATTAACCGCGCGTCCGCCGTAGCGTGGTTACAATACTACGGAATATGGTGACGCTCACCGTGCAGTTCTGACGTCATTTCTAGAGCTGCTAGGAGGTTCGGATCTTTTTGGGCACCTCCAATGGGATGTGATCAACAGGAAAACCTGCTCATTCCGGCAAAACTTCCATCGGTGAACAATTAACCGGCCGTCCGCGGTAACGTGGTTACAATACTACGGAATATGGTGACGCTCACCGTGCAGTTCTGACGTCATTTCTAGAGCTGCTAGGAGGTTCGGATCTTTTTAGGCACCGCCAGTGGGATGTGATGAACAGGAAAACCTGCTCATTTCGGAAAACTTCCATCGGTGAACAATTACCGCCACTCCGGTAGCGTGTACA
>NW_022980597.1:0-1581 GCF_902652985.1 Pecten maximus
GGTTTTTTTTAAAGGGGTTTTAAAAAAGACTGGTTTTTTTGGGGGGTATAAATTAATTGAGAAATAGCAGAAATTATGTTTATTTGAACTGGTTAATAAAACTTAAAAGTGATAATGAACTTTCTAAAAAATGAATATAAAGAGGTTTGTGAATGATGCAAAAATACTGTAACCATACATACACGTACAATATAGCTGGAATTAACAACAACAACCCCCCCCCCCCTCCCTATAATTAATCACCGTAACACATTGCTAGTATTACTTTTCTTTCAGTGAGGATAGTTTGTTATAATTATATTGGGACGAAAAGAAAAAAGAAAACAAAGAAACAAACCTTTTAGGCAACGTGTAACTGTCGTCTGCTCATATCTAAATTCCATGTTCTCTCAAATTCTCAGTGGAACTTGGGAGATAGAAAGTGGCCAACACCTTAGTGTTATCATGTACCATAAACAGATGAATCAGCGGGATTTATAGAATGAGATTTCAACATGTTCTGACAGTGTGGCCAGGTTAGTCATAACCAAGACCACTTGAAATTCCCGACACTCCACAGCCTGAACAGGGAAGTGATAACATGACCGCCACGTCAGCAATATAAAACGATGAGATATTATGAATTGCCGATACAGTATACAGAAGCATTCTAATAACAAGACTGGTGACATCAGCTATAATTACCTGTACTCCTATAACATAAAGAGGCCGCTGGTCGGCTCTTTTTGTCAAAAGTATCTCGCTGTGTAAAACCTCTAACATTATTGGAGTATAATTACCTGGTCAGTGGTGTGAACTTGTGACTTGGTGTTTGACTTACTTGCACCCTAAGCAAACTTATAGGGGCGTTCCAGTAATTATATCTAGTAACCAATAGTAACTTTGCGCATGTGTAAACGTGAGGTGACTCAATATGATCATTGGAATTTCCAACTTTTTTTTACTTCCGCACAAATTAGGCTTATTTAATTTCTCAATACTTCTTTCAAATCACACGAATGCCTTTATTACCGCCTGATTTTGAAACAAACATGCCATTTGACTGTTTTAGGGAAAAATTCTGTAAAGCAGGACCAAATATAAAACACCCGAATCTCTCAACAGAACAAGGAAGTGTAACCAGCATGATCCGCCTCCGGAAATATTAAAACACGACGACAGACGTTTATAATGGCGATAAAGTTATCATTGTAACAACGAGACTGAAGACATTGTTAATTACCTGGTGTTGTATTAGATCCAAAACTTGGTCTTCGACTTAAGTTATACAAACTTTCGCTTTCTCTCTCTCGGATGTGGATCTAGCGTCCGTCTGGCCTCTCGAAGAACCCGACTGTAATATGGTTGGGTACAAAGTACAAACTATTCGCAGTTAAGTGAAGTCACGTTTTGTTTATCGGTTAGTTTGGCCTGTGTATGGGGACAATAAGTCGTGTACTTGTGGTAAGGCAAAGCTTTTGAAGAATACTTAGTTCATAGTTCATAGTATTCGACGTCCTTGTAAGCTTGTGGCTTCTGTCGACGCATCTTCATGGTTGTACACTCATTTGCAGGTTGCGCAGAGGACACGTATACAACTTA
>NW_022980598.1:0-1019 GCF_902652985.1 Pecten maximus
GCTGAAGGACCAGATGGCCCCACTCAAGGCCAAGCTACAGACCTACCACAGTCTACCTCCAGTAAGTTACAATCTAGGGATAAAAATCATGCTCCTTAAAGATCCATTTAATTTTTATTTACTTAGAAATAACTTAAATTCTACTAAGCTTTCTGGATATATCAACATTCTACTAAACTTTCTGGCTATATCGGCAAAGAAACAGTTAAAGTTTTATTTATATCAATCTTTTACAAATTTCAGGATATTTCTTTGACAAAAGTGAAGCTGGAAGAATTGAAGAGAGAAGTGGTATGTTTATATCTATAAATTTCTGCTCATTGATTGACGTACCTAAGGTCCTGGTATGTCTGTTGGTTGTCATGTCTTGTGGCTTTGATCTATATTTAATTGTTATGAATCTCCACTTTAAGACCATCTTTGCATTGTTGCCAATAGATAGCATTAACACTGATCATCATGATAGGCTTGTGTTATGAATGTCGAGATATAGATGAATTGAATCAATTAAGACAAATCTCCATACTGAATCATTAGCATTGTTAGGAGAAGCCTATGATTTTTGATAAATTTTATTGCACTTTGATCAGAAATTCCCCACATACTGAATTATTAATCAAAAAGTTGCCATCTTAGTGAAATTTTCAAAAAAAAAAGAAAGATTCATTCATCCTTGAAAATGACAGAACTATGTGACAAATTAAAGATAAATCTTGCCTCTAATGTAAATAAAAAAAATACAACAGTTACTATAAAACATAGCAGTTTTTACTGAAATGTAGACTAATCTTGAGTTGTCAGAAGTTTGAGTTTTTCCTCAATATTTTGTGATTGTATTTTATCAAATTTCAGGATATGTTGGAATCGGAAGTGTGTAAAAACATTGATTTGATGCACATATGAAAATACCACCAGGAGGTTGTTTGGTGAACTACCCAGGGATACAAAGATTATCGAACACAGATCTAAAGAACCTTTCCTGCACATAGCCATGGTGCCTTTGGAGTCAGAACTGTGGC
>NW_022980599.1:0-1103 GCF_902652985.1 Pecten maximus
AGAGTTCACCATTCTTTGGTCCGTCGCGTTCCATGAAGGATCCAAAAAAATCGCCAGAATTTCTTCGGTCTATCAACAAAATTAGAGAATGTAAGTCAGTGTAAATGGACTGGTGTGATTAATGTGTTGATTTTTTACTTTGCCAGATAAAAAATTTAACACCATACTTTTCTGAGTAATGATGTAGAAAATCGGAGTGAATTTGATGCTACAAGGAGGTTGAAACCTCAACATTTTCCAGACTCGCGAAGAGTTCCTATTACCGGATAAAGTTATTCTTATTGTATCACTGATACTTGAATGTCTATTTCAATTTTACTTTATTTATTGACTTTTCAATTAACGATACATATTTCGAAAAAAAACTTGAACTCGAAACAACAGAAATATGATTCATCAATGTAGTCTGAAAGTCTTACTTTTACGTTAGACGGTTTACGCAGAAACGGGATCATTCTGAAAGCCTGCTGGGTTTAAATTGTATTCAAATCGGCGACGAGTCTTACCATGTGATCAACATTCGAGCAGGCGTTGTTTTATTCTTGTTCAGAATATATTTTCCTATTCTTATGTATTTACATTTTAAATAGTACAACACTGTCCAGTGGATATTCCACCAGGGTATGCGCAAGGGGCACCTGCTGCAGAAGTACTGCACGATGGTACGTATAAGCTTAATTACAAACATATAATTGTCTAAGGTTGACTATAAACGAGGCTCAAGAAGTTAATATTCTTGATAAAAGAAAATATTTGTTTTCATTAAGCAAATGAAAGGAAATTTACGCTGTAACTTACACATGTTGAAACATCGCAGTTACATATCTTACATGACTATCAATGACTCATTTGCTTGTTCTTGCCAAATTGATCTTCTGCAGGGATAATAGAATAATGCAAGCAACTAACCCACAAAATAACATTGTATAGAGCTCCTTCAAACCTGCAAATTTTCTCGTCGGTTTATCTAATTTCAATTCACTTAAACTGTAGTTGATGAGTCCTCTCAGGGGGACGGGGTATTTTGTCAAATAATATTCTACAACTGACACTTTTACATATTAAGTTATTTTGTATGTCTGTATGGAGTCTCTGGAGTTACA
>NW_022980600.1:0-1064 GCF_902652985.1 Pecten maximus
GGGGCTTTATGTTTTCCGTACGAAAATGCGCTACAGAAAGACAGACGGAAGGACAACCTGATTCGAGTAACCCCCTAACTTCGTTTGCGGGGGGTATAAAAATGTGGTAAGGTCTATGAAGGTTTTATTCTTGCAAGGATTACAAGTGAAATCAATGACTGCGAAGTTCACCACCAGCAGCAATTTTTTCTGCAAGATTTTGCCTTAACATCACTCTTAGACCACTAATGAATGTAAAACCAAATAAGAAGGGTGTGAGGTGTATACTTTTGGACTTAAAAGATTTCCAAAAGCTTACCCCAAAAACTTTATAATCTTGGGGTGGGACGTCAGAGGTACAGTATTAGCACACGGTTACTCGTAAATGGTGAGCTTATAATCATTTTATTTAAAAGTACGTAAGATTGAGATGTTTTTATATCACAACCAGAATTGCAAAAGTACTGACTTTGGTACACTCACATGTGTACATCACACATCGGAAGGGAGATAACTCATATGCATTTTAATTAGTTGGAACTTTGCTGCATGTGAGGAAAAGTTATTCGAGAGAAAATAAAGATGGAGTTCAATCAGAAACTATACTGACTAAGGTCTTTACAGTTAAAGTGAACTCATTTTTGTTTTAATAACATAATGTGCATGTGACATCAAGCCGAATTTGAGCCAATTTCCTTTGGTCCGACTAAACTAGACTTCATTTGCGCACACATCCCCATTTGGAAACATGGCAGTCATTGAGTGTTGCTTACCTGCATAGTAATCACATTAGACAGAACAGTTTTATATGTACTAGTAGTTGATGATCGGACTCGCCCAAGGATTGAAGGAAAGCCCAACAGTTTTGTGCTTTGCAAATTGCAATGTATCGAAAGTGTAATTAACTCAATCATAATTTCACTCAATGTTTCCGGTGTATTAAGAGCTAAAAAAAGATTACCACTACAATATGACATTTTACAGTAGTAGCTATAATTTTTTATTTCTTATATGCTCCCCATGTTTTTTATGTCATGGTCATTAAACATATTATTTATTATGGCTCAGTCTATATAGACAGTAAA
>NW_022980601.1:0-14340 GCF_902652985.1 Pecten maximus
AATTTTCCCGAACGTCTCAGGTAACGTCTTCCTAAACCCTCTCCACCCGAACTCTCAGCCAAAAACATCTAAACCCCCACCCGTCATCTTCTCTCATCGGTAACGTCTCTCAGTGGTAACGTCTCAGCGGTAACGTCTCTCAGCGGTAACGTCTCCTCGGTAACGTCTCAGCGGTAACATCTCCTCGGTAACGTCTCAGCCGTAACGTCTCAGCCATAACATCTCAGCGGTAACGTCTCAGCCGTAACATCTCAGCGGTAGCGTCTCTCATCGGTAACGTCTCTCAGTGGTAACGTCTCAGCGGTAACGTCTCTCAGCGGTAACGTCTCCTCGGTAACGTCTCAGCGGTAACGTCTCATCGGTAACGTCTCTCAGTGGTAATGTCTCAGCGGTAACGTCTCTCAGCGGTAACGTCTCAGTGGTAACGTCTCTGACAGTTTCTCTTACTGCTTATGTTGTAATTTAATGATAAGAAAAAGGTATTGTGCTATAAACTTCTATTTTGAACATCTTAACACCTTCCCACCACAAAAATAACATCAGAATTTTCTAACTCTATTGATTGTCTGGCCTGCTATGAAGTCACAAATGAGGATGTGGTGTTGCATTTTATTGGATCATTGTGACATTGATCTCATGCAGGGTCAAATGAAGGTCAAGGAAGTGCAAGTTTTATCTAACTTCCTAACAGTAGAAGATATCTTGACAAAACTTTCAGAATGCATGCATTGCCTGAAACTGATGAACAATGCACTATGTCATACAATCACTTTGACCTTAATCTCAGGGTCAAAGGTCAGAAACCCCTGTACAAATTTTCATACAAAGACCGGACCTTGATGGTGTATTGTTGTGATGTTTCAGGTCTATGTAAGGAGTACAGACAAAGACCGGACCTTGATGATGTATTTGTGTGATGTTTCAGGTCTATATAAGGAGTACGGACAAAGACCGGACCTTGATGATGTATTTGTGTGATGTTTCAGGTCTATGTAAGGAGTACAGACAAAGATTGGGTCTTGATCGTGTATTTGTGTGATGTTTCAGGTCTATGTAAGGAGTACGGACAAAGACCGGACCTTGATGATGTATTTGTGTGATGTTTCAGGTCTATATAAGGAGTACGGACAAAGACCGGACCTTGATGATGTATTTGTGTGATGTTTCAGGTCTATATAAGGAGTACGGACAAAGACCGGACCTTGATGAGTGCCTACTGTGTACTCAGTGGAATGTTTCCTCCTTTAAATGGTAGTGACGAGCAGTGGAACACAGAAATCAACTGGCAACCAATTCCTGTCCACACGATACCATTAGATGAAGATTTTGTAAGCATCTAGATAAAAAAAAGAATTGATTCCATTTGAGAACTGCCGTAAGGGTTTATTTTGTCGCCTGCAAAAAACAGGCGATGTATAGGTATCGTTATATGTTGGTGGCAGCGTCTGCATCATCTTCACAGAGGTTTCTGCGTGATAACTCAAGTTCCCCTGGGCTGATCAAACTCAAACTTCATGTAGATCTTCCTTACAAAAAGTGCTCACTTGGGATTGCTTACTGGTCCAAAGGTCAAGGTTGCTGTTACTAAGAATAGAAAATTTGGTTCCTTGTGATAATGCAAGTTCCTTTGGGCCCATCAAACTCAAATTTCATTCAGTTTTTCTTTACCGCATGTGCTTGCATAGTATTGTTTTTTTTTTACTTTTCTAAAGGTCAAGGTCACTGTTACTATAAATAGAAAATCTGTTTCCATGCAATAACTCCAGTTCTCTTGGGCCAATCAATCTCAAACATTTTGAGGTGCTCATTTACCGAAAGTATCTGCTCTGTATTGCTGAATACCAAGCATATTTTTAGTGATGCTGGTCTTGCTTACTTTTAAAAATTATTTCTTGAATTGAAAAAAATATATCTTTTTCTTCAGCTTGCTGCACAGGCGACACATCCACTTCTGTGGAATTCTTGTTTATCTCCTGATGACAAAATCTCATACAAGCGTACGTACATACAGAAGTATGCTTGCATGTGCCCTTTTTCTTCTACAGGAATAAAAGGATTTGGTCCAAGTTTGATCTGAAGCATCTTTGGGTGAAGCAGAACTTCTTTCTGACCTCCAGGGGTCTAATAAAAGGATTTGGTCCAAATTTGGTTGGAAATTCAAGACATCTTTTGGTGAAGTGGAACCAATTTTGTTAAACTGTTGCCTGGTCCTAGGGGTTTCTTAGGGGAGGGGCTCATTAGGGGAAACATTTAGAAAATTATTTAAAATCCTTTTTCCTGTAGGGATGAAATGATTTGTTCTTGACCAGAATCATCCGTGGGAGAAGGGAAACCAATTAATATGTATATATAATTTGGTCTTGCTCCCCATGGGTTTGAGTGCATGTGTGTGTGCCGTCAAACTTATAATTGGCTTTGACTCTTAGTTTACTGAAAGGAATTTGATGACTGCATTGTATGGTACTGAATTGCAGATCCCAAACTGGGAAAAGTTTCTGTAACACAACCTAGGATGTTTTACTATAACCACCAAAATAATGGTATCCAGGTGAGTGATGCTGGCCCCATGATCAATCTTCATGTATTGATACAATCTGTATGAAAACACCTCAAAAGATTTCATGTTTCAGGGTGCCAAGGTGAAGAAAAAGCTTATAATTTATAGTCTAAATATTTTTTCAGCACCCTACCAGCTCTCAATTATTATCATGTAATTTATTCACTTACTGTCATCTGATGGTGGGCTCTTCATATCGCCCTATGTTTATGGTCTGTTGTCTAAAGCAATCCTTGTTATCACTATTTCTAGTACTACAGGGATATTTCTTCACAAGTCATAGTTTCTTCAATGGTTAGTGCCAAGGTCCCTCTGTGATATCTGGATATTTAAACTTAGTCGAATGGTGTAACTTTTCAAAGCCTATAATTTGAAACATCATGCTTTTCCAGAACTGTAACTATGGCAACCTCAGAAATATTGGAATTTGTTCATTATATTTTTACAGTTGTTGAATACACAAGCTCCTTGCCCAAGATTCAATGAACTTGAAGCTGATTTTTTTAAAAGCGAATTTGTAGCCAACTTCACCTCACGATATCAGGTAAAATTTAGACCTTCAAGTAAGTTAAGTTCCTAATTATCAGCACTAACAAATGGAATTATATGTCACAGTCTGTCTGTTAATCTCTGGCATGTCACACACCCTGTCACTAACACACACACTGTCAGTATCACATACCCTGTCACAATCACACATCCTGTCACTATCACACACCCTATCACTGTCTCACACCCTGTCACTATCACACACCCTATCACTGTCTCACACCCTGTCACTGTCACACACCCTGTCACTATCACACACCCTGTCACTATCACACACCCTCTTACTATCACACACCCTGTCACTATCACACACCCTGTCACTATCACCCATCCTGTCACTGTCACACACCCTGTCACTATCATACCCTGTCACTATCACACACCCTGTCACTATCACACCCTGTCACTGTCACACCCTGTCACTATCATACCCTGTCACTATCACACACCCTGTCACTATCACACCCTGTCACTATCACACACACTGTCACTGTCACACACCCTGTCACTATCACACACCCTGTCACTGTCACACACCCTGTCACTATCACACACCCTGTCACTATCACACCCTGTCACTGTCGCACACCCTGTCACTATCACACACACTGTCACTATCACACCCTGTCACTATCACACACTGTCACTATCACACACACTGTCACTATCACACCCTGTCACTACCACACACCCTGTCATTATCACACACCCTGTCACTGTCACACATCCTGTCACTATCACACACCCTGTCATTATCACACACCCTGTCACTGTCACACATCCTGTCACTATCACACCCTGTCACTATCACACACACTGTCACTATCACACCCTGTCACTATCACACACATTGTCACTGTCGCACACCCTGTCACTATCACACACTGTCACTATCACACACTGTCACTATCACACACCCTGTCACTATCACACACCCTGTCACTGTCACACACCCTGTCACTATCACACACCCTGTCACTATCACACACCCTGTCATTATCACACACCCTGTCACTGTCACACATCCTGTCACTATCACACACCCTGTCATTATCACACACCCCTGTCACTGTCACATCCTGTCACTATCACACACCCTGTCACTATCACACACCCTGTCACTATCACACACCCTGTCACTGTCTCACACCCTGTCACTATCACACACACTGTCACTGTCTCACACCCTGTCACTGTCACACACCCTGTCACTATCACACACCCTGTCACTGTCACACACCCTGTCACTGTCACACACTGTCACTATCACACACCCTGTCACTATCACACACCCTGTCACTATCACACACACTGTCACTATCACACCCTGTCACTATCACACACACTGTCACTATCACACCCTGTCACTATCACACACCCTGTCACTATCACACACCCTGTCACTGTCTCACACCCCTGTCACTATCACACACACTGTCATTATCACACACCCTGTCACTGTCACACACCCTGTCACTATCACACACACTGTCACTGTCACTATCACACACCCTGTCACTGTCTCACACCCTGTCACTATCACACACACTGTCACTGTCTCACACCCTGTCACTGTCTCACACCCTGTCACTGTCACACACCCTGTCACTATCACACACCCTGTCACTGTCACACACCCTGTCACTGTCACACCCTGTCACTATCACACACCCTGTCACTATCACACACCCTGTCACTATCACACACCCTGTCACTATCACACACACTGTCACTATCACACCCTGTCACTATCACACCCTGTCACTATCACACACATTGTCACTGTCGCACACCCTGTCACTATCACACACTGTCACTATCACACACTGTCACTATCACACACCCTGTCACTATCACACACCCTGTCACTGTCACACACCCTGTCACTATCACACACCCTGTCACTATCACACACCCTGTCACTATCACACACACTGTCACTGTCACACACCCTGTCACTATCACACACCCTGTCATTATCACACACCCTGTCACTATCACACACCCTGTCACTATCACTATCACACCCTGTCACTATCACACACCATGTCACTATCACACACACTGTCACTGTTGCACACCCTGTCACTGTCACACACCCTGTCACTGTCACACACCCTGTCACTGTCACACACCCTGTCACTGTCACACACCCTGTCACTACACACACCCTGTCACTATCACACACCCTGTCACTGTCACACAACCTGTCACTATCACACACACTGTCACTATCACACTCCCTGTCACTATCACACACCCTGTCACTATCACACACCCTGTCACTATCACACCATGTCACTATCACACATCCTGTCACTATCACACATCCTGTCACTATCACACACCCTGTCACTATCACACACCATGTCACTATCACACACCCTGTCACTATCACACACACTGTCACTATCACACCCTGTCACTATCACACACACTGTCACTATCACACACACTGTCACTATCACACACACTGTCACTATCACACCCTGTCACTGTCAAACCCTGTCACTATCACTGTCACACACCCTGTCACTATCACACACCCTGTCACTGTCACACACCCTGTCACTATCACACACCCTGTCACTGTCTCACACCCTGTCACTATCACACACTGTCACTGTCACACACCCTGTCACTGTCACACACCCTGTCACTGTCACACACCCTGTCACTATCACACACCCTGTCACTATCACACACCCTGTCACTATCACACACACTGTCACTATCACACACCCTGTCACTATCACACACCCTGTCACTGTCACACACCCTGTCACTATCACACACCCTGTCACTATCACACACCCTGTCACTATCACACACCCTCTTACTATCACACACCGTCACTACCACACACCCCTGTCACTGTCACACCCCCCTGTCACTGGTCTCCACTCCCATTGCACTACTCCACACCCTGTCACTGTCACACAACAACCCTGTCACTATCACCACCGCCCTTTTACCACTATCACACACCCTTCCTTATCACACAACCCTGCACTGTCACACATCCTGTCACTATCACCACCCGTCATGATCACCAACCCTGGTTTTTCACCCCCCCCCCCCCCACACCATGTCACACATCCTGTCACTATGGACCCCCACAGTCCCTTTCACTACTCACAACCACCCTTTCCCCCCCCCCCCCACTATCACAACCCCGTCCACTTCCACACACCCGCCTTTCCCCTTTTAAACAACACCGCTTTCACTAATCAGCAGCACAAACCCCTATTCACATCACGACGCACAAACCTTTTCAACTGAATCACCCTGATCACTTTCAACCACATTGTCCCACTGTCCCTCCCTTCACACTGTCACATATCACACGACTCTTTCACTATCACAGTCACACACCCTGTCACTATCACCCATCCTGTCACTGTCACACACCCTGTCACTATCACACAACCTGTCACTATCACACACCCTGTCCCTACATGTCATACACCCTGTCACTGTCACACACCCTGTCACTGTCACACACCCTGTCACTGTCACACACCCTGTCACTGTCTCACACCCTGTCACTATCACACACCCTGTCACTGTCACACACCCTGTCACTGTCTCACACCCTGTCACTATCACACACCCTGTCACTGTCACACACCCTGTCACTATCACACACCCTGTCACTATCACACAACCTGTCACTACCACACACCCTGTCACTGTCACACACCCTGTCACTATCACACACCGTCACTGTCACACACCCTGTCACTGTCACACACCCTGTCACTATCACACACCCTGTCACTATCACACACCCTGTCACTATCACACACACTGTCACTGTCACACACCCTGTCACTGTCACACATCCTGTCACTGTCACACACCCTATCACTGTCACACAACCTGTCACTACCACACACCCTGTCACTGTCACACACCCTGTCACTATCACACACCCTGTCACTGTCACACACCCTGTCACTGTCACACACCCTGTCACTATCACACACCGTCACTGTCACACACCCTGTCACTATCGCACACCCTGTCACTGTCACACACCCTGTCACTGTCACACACCCTGTCACTATCACACACCCTGTCACTGTCACACACCCTGTCACTATCACACCCTGTCACTATCACACACCCTGTCACTGTCACACACCCTGTCACTATCACACCCTGTCACTATCACACACCCTGTCACTGTCACACACCCTGTCACTATCACACACCCTGTCACTATCACACACCCTGTCCACTAATCACACCTTTCCACTATCACACACCTGTCACTAATCACACACCCTGTCACTATCACACACCGTCACTGTCACACACCCTGTCACTGTAACACACCCTGTCAATATCACACCCTGTCACTATCACACAACCTGTCACTATCACACCCCTGTCACTGTCACACACTGTCACTGTCACACACTGTCACTATCACCACTATGTCACTATCACACACCCTGTCACTATCACCCATCCTGTCACTGTCACACACCCTGTCACTATCACACAACCTGTCACTATCACACACCCTGTCCCTACATGCCATACACCCTGTCACTGTTACACACCCTGTCACTGTCACACACCCTGTCACTGTCACACACCCTGTCACTGTCTCACACCCTGTCACTATCACACACCCTGTCACTGTCACACACCCTGTCACTGTCTCACACCCTGTCACTATCACACACCCTGTCACTGTCACACCCTGTCACTATCACACACCCTGTCACTATCACACAACCTGTCACTACCACACACCCTGTCACTGTCACACACCCTGTCACTATCACACACCGTCACTGTCACACACCCTGTCACTGTCACACACCCTGTCACTATCACACACCCTGTCACTATCACACACCCTGTCACTATCACACACCCTGTCACTGTCACACACCTGTCACTATCACACACCCTGTCACTATCACACAACCTGTCACTACCACACACCCTGTCACTGTCACACACCCTGTCACTATCACACACCGTCACTGTCACACACCCTGTCACTGTCACACACCCCTGTCACTATCACACACCCTGTCACTATCACACACCCTGTCACTGTCACACACCCTGTCACTATCACACACACTGTCACTGTCACACACCCTGTCACTGTCACACATCCTGTCACTGTCACACACCCTATCACTGTCACACAACCTGTCACTACCACACACCCCTGTCACTGTCACACACCCTGTCACTATCACACACCCTGTCACTGTCACACACCCTGTCACTGTCACACACCCTGTCACTATCACACACCGTCACTGTCACACACCCTGTCACTATCACACACCCTGTCACTGTCACACACCCTGTCACTATCACACCCTGTCACTATCACACACCCTGTCACTGTCACACACCCTGTCACTATCACACCCTGTCACTATCACACACCCTGTCACTATCACACACCCTGTCACTATCACACACCCTGTCACTATCACACACCGTCACTGTCACACACCCTGTCACTGTAACACACCCTGTCACTATCACACCCTGTCACTATCACACAACCTGTCACTATCACACCCTGTCACTGTCACACACATTGTCACTGTCACTGTCTCACACTGTCACTATCACACACTCTGTCACTATCACACACCCTGTCACTATCACCCATCCTGTCACTGTCACACACCCTGTCACTATCACACAACCTGTCACTATCACACACCCTGTCCCTACATGTCATACACCCTGTCACTGTTACACACCCTGTCACTGTCACACACCCTGTCACTATCACACACCCTGTCACTGTCACACACCCTGTCACTATCACACACCCTGTCACTGTCACACACCCTGTCACTGTCACACACCCTGTCACTATCACACACCGTCACTGTCACACACCATGTCACTATCACACACCCTGTCACTGTCACACACCCTGTCACTATCACACACCCTGTCACTATCACACACCCTGTCACTGTCAAACCATGTCACTATCACACATCCTGTCACTTTCACACACCCTGTCACTGTCACACACCTAGGCCTGTCACTATCACACACCCTGTCACTGTCACACACCCTGTCACTGTCGCATACCCTGTCACTATCAAAACCTGTCACTATCACACACCCTGTCACTGTCACACACCCTGTCACTATCACACACCCTGTCACTATCACACCCTGTCACTGTCACACACCCTGTCACTGTCACACACCCTGTCACTGTCACACACCCTGTCGCTATCATACACCCTGTCACTGTCACACACTGTCACTATCACACACCCTGTCACTATCACACACACTCTCACTGTCTCACACCATGTCACTCTCTCGTATATAGCTTGTAGCACACCTTGTCACCCACATGCCCAGTCACTGTCGGATACACTTCTTTAGTTAAAGGGTCAAAGGTCATATTTGACCACTTTTGAAATCAAAAGCCTTTATGTGTACTGTACAGTGTATTTTATGAACTCCACAAACTGTTCTTCTTTTTAAATCAAACAAATCAATACAGGATATGTGATTGTTTAATTAATGATTTAGTTGTGTTGGTAACAAAAACAAAACAAACCTAGAAATCATTTTTGCTATCTTTTTTCCAGTAAATACAATACTATTCTTTCCAACAGGATCTCATCAACAATGCTTCCAAACTGTCTGGACTTCCGCCAACTTTAGTCGGGCTGATGATTATTGTAGATACCCTCTTCTGTGAGGTTTGTATAATTACCTCCCCTGTCCCTCCTACAATAAAATGTTTTTTCCTCTGTACGACCTTGTCATCACTACATAGACACTTCTGTGAGGTTTGTATAATTACCTCCCCTGTCCCTCCTACAATAAAATGTTTTGTCCTCTGTACGACCTTGTCATCACTCCATAGACACTTCTGTGAGGTTTGTATAATTACCTCCCCTGTCCCTCCTACAATAAAATGTTTTGTCCTCTGTATGACCTTGTCATCACTACATAGACACTTCTGTGAGGTCTGTATAATTACCTCCCCTGTCCCTCCTACAATAAAATGTTTTGTCCTCTGTATGACCTTGTCATCACTCCATAGACACTTCTGTGAGGTCAGTATAATTACCTCCCCTGTCCCTCCTACAATAAAATGTTTTGTCCTCTGTACGACCTTGTCATCACTACATAGACACTTCTGTGAGGTTTGTATAATTACCTCCCCTGTCCCTCCTATAATAAAATGTTTTGTCCTCTGTACGACCTTGTCATCACTCCATAGACACTTCTGTGAGGTCAGTATAATCACCTCCCCTGTCCCTCCTACAATAAAATGTTTTGTCCTCTGTACGACCTTGTCATCACTCCATAGACACTTCTGTGAGGTCAGTATAATTACCTCCCCTGTCCCTCCTACAATAAAATGTTTTGTCCTCTGTATGACCTTGTCATCACTACATAGACACTTCTGTGAGGTCTGTATAATTACCTCCCCTGTCCTTCCTACAATAAAATGTTTTGTCCTCTGTACGACCTTGTCATCACTCCATAGACACTTCTGTGAGGTCTGTATTACCTCCTCTGTCCCTCTTACAGTAAAATGTTTGTCCTCTGTACGACCTTGTCATCACTCCATAGACACTTCTGTGAGGTCTGTATAATTACCTCCCCTGTCCCTCCTACAGTAAAATGTTTTGTCCTCTGTACGACCTTGTCATCACTCCATAGACACTTCTGTGAGGTCTGTACATATGTATTACCTCCCCTGTCCCTCTTACAGTAAAATGTTTTGTCCTCTGTACGACCTTGTCATCACTCCATAGACACTTCTGTGAGGTTTGTATAATTACCTCCCCTGTCCCTCCTACAATAAAATGTTTTGTCCTCTGTACGACCTTGTCATCACTCCATAGACACTTCTGTGAGGTCTGTATAATTACCTCCCCTGTCCCTCCTACAATAAAATGTTTTGTCCTCTGTACGACCTTGTCATCACTCCATAGACACTTCTGTGAGGTCAGTATAATTACCTCCCCTGTCCCTCCTACAATAAAATGTTTTGTCCTCTGTACGACCTTGTCATCACTACATAGACACTTCTGTGAGGTTTGTATAATTACCTCCCCTGTCCCTCCTATAATAAAATGTTTTGTCCTCTGTACGACCTTGTCATCACTCCATAGACACTTCTGTGAGGTCAGTATAATCACCTCCCCTGTCCCTCCTACAATAAAATGTTTTGTCCTCTGTACGACCTTGTCATCACTCCATAGACACTTCTGTGAGGTCAGTATAATTACCTCCCCTGTCCCTCCTACAATAAAATGTTTTGTCCTCTGTATGACCTTGTCATCACTGCATAGACACTTCTGTGAGGTCTGTATAATTACCTCCCCTGTCCTTCCTACAATAAAATGTTTTGTCCTCTGTACGACCTTGTCATCACTCCATAGACACTTCTGTGAGGTCTGTATTACCTCCTCTGTCCCTCTTACAGTAAAATGTTTGTCCTCTGTACGACCTTGTCATCACTCCATAGACACTTCTGTGAGGTCTGTATAATTACCTCCCCTGTCCCTCCTACAGTAAAATGTTTTGTCCTCTGTACGACCTTGTCATCACTACATAGACACTTCTGTGAGGTCTGTACATATGTATTACCTCCCCTGTCCCTCTTACAGTAAAATGTTTTGTCCTCTGTACGACCTTGTCATCACTCCATAGACACTTCTGTGAGGTTTGTATAATTACCTCCCCTGTCCCTCCTACAATAAAATGTTTTGTCCTCTGTACGACCTTGTCATCACTCCATAGACACTTCTGTGAGGTCTGTATAATTACCTCCCCTGTCCCTCCTACAATAAAATGTTTTGTCCTCTGTACAACCTTGTCATCACTCCATAGACACTCCTGTGAGGTTTGTATAATTGCCTTCCCTGTCCCTCTTTACCTCAATGAATTAAAGTCCCAGCTATTTGATGTTTTTATGTTGTTATTTTTCAGCCTCATAAAAACTTTGACATGGCAGTTACTGTGGCCATTTTGTAACATGATTACACAATCATGGTTTTCCTGAACAATACCTATTTCAAACTTCTTCCCAAGTTCCACAAGTAAGATTCAGCTCTAACTTACCTGGAATAATCCTGAGATGGTCCTGGCAAATTGTTGTTATTTTTTGGGTCCGTCCAAAATCCAAGATGGCTTCCATGATAGCCATCTTGAAAAAACACACTTTAAACTTCTTCTCCAGTTCCACTGGTGCCATTGAGCATTGGTTGGTGAGGATGTTAAGTTTGGGTCAGTCCGAAATCCAGGATGGCTGCCATAGCCAACAGTACTTGCCACTATACTTAAGCTTCCGTTGGAGAAGTGATCCATATTGACCAGCCAGGGTCTGGGGATAATATCGATCGTCAAAGTTTTGTATCTTTGAAGCGTATTAATGAATACATAGAATACATAAAATCAAACTAACTGTTAGATAATTTCTATTACTGATTGCAAACGTATGCCATAATGACATCATTTAATTTATTTCACAATGCTGTCAACAGCATGCACTGACCTACATACAGCCTGTGGCTACATCCCCATATTTATGGGGTACGATAAGGGATATTTATGTCATTGCAAACTAGGATAATTTTACAATTAGAAATAAGAACAATAATTTTAACTGGTGCCTACTGACCTTATTCAGAACATAGATATTGTGTTTTAAAATGAAGCCTAATGTACGATTATCATCCTTGTCGTATACTATTTTTTTGTCCACTGCAAAAATAACCCATTTGGTACCTCATGCAAATGCGAAGCTCCGGCTTTCTGCTTATTTTCTTATAGTAAACAGACTGTACCTCTTCGATGATGTATAGTTTTATCAATTTTGATGGCTTTGATTAGTACACAATTTAATCCTAATGCTGCTCTAGTCATAGGAGATTCATGGTCAGTTAGGCGGGCACCTGTCTGATTCCCTCAGGTTAGGTTGGTTTACAGAAGTATTTTGGGGGTATATTTTGACCATTTTGGACACAATATCAGCAAGTTATTCCGAATTGAGAAGAATCAGTATTGGAAAGTTGTTTATTACTATAATAATGAAGGATCAATTATGTACGTCGCCATTTCAATCAGTATCAAGAGGCGATCGGTTTTAAGAAGTTGTACTATGTATTTGAGCTTTACAGAGGATGACAACAATATAATATATGTTTATGTTACATAAAATGATGCAATATCAGAGTGAAATACTTGACTGTTTCAGTATACACATCACCTGAATATGTCTGAATGGGAGACAGTCCTACCACTTCATCCACTTGTGATTCAACTTCTGGACTACGAAAACACTTATTTATTTTACACAGAGGAGATGGCCAAACTAAGAGGAGGCAAGTTTTTATTTATCAAATCAGATGGTACTTGTTTTAAGCATACAAAAATAATTTAAAAGTTTGTCAGAAAGTTCAGGGTCACAAACAAGATTTATTCTGGTTGAACCTATATACATGTAGTCACATTGTAGATATAACAAGCCACTGTACATAGATCACACAAATATCTAATTGTCTAATTATCTAATTGTACTGGTGTGTGAAATTGGGGCCATGATGGCAGAGTGGTTAAGGTGTCCCAACACTTTATTACTAGCTCTCCACCTCTGGGTGGCAAGTTTGAAACGTACGTGTGGCAGTAGCATGGTACTGACCATAGGTCGGTGGTTTTTCTCCAGGTACTCTGGCTTTCCACCAGCTCCAAAACCAGGGATGTCCCTGGCTGTTGATAGGACGCTAAACAAAAATAAACCTGTTACAGGTTACATTGATTTTTGCCCACAAGCCAATTTAATAATTACCGTGTGATACTGTATTTGTAGTACTATATATGAGACAACCCATGAAATATGTTTAAAAAATTCAAAAGGTCCCATGGGCCTGTTCTATGACCATTTTGATATCACACTACATGGGAGTGTGATAGGGTTCCTTTTTTAGTCAAAATAACGCACATTTAACTTTTTTTGCTTCAAAAAGTTATCATTTTCTTTAGAGTGATACTTACTGCAAATCATAGATGCATTTATGCAACAAAAAAATATCTATTAAAAATATTACACAAACTTACCTATATTTTTAAGCCAATTTTAAGCCATGTTCACTATTTACGGAATTGGTACAACTACTTCCGGTTCTTGTACACCCAAAATATGTTGTCATGCATATGTTTGGCAATTATTAATACATTTGAAGATAGTGTTTTAT
>NW_022980602.1:2500-14757 GCF_902652985.1 Pecten maximus
GGATGTACAACGTTGACTTAGGAAACCACTTGTTTAATTAATGCATACCTTCGGTGAGTGAAAGTCTCGTTACCATAACCATGCCGTTGAATTGATTTAACAATGTTTGATTGAGTTTTCAAATGCTTTCGACTTCTCAAGAATATATTTGATAACTCTAGCTGATGCACTTGTCTAGTGATTATAATTATATTGTTTGTTTCCTCATTCTCCGTTAATTCTTTCGTTATTTAATGATTATGATAGTGATTTTTGGTTAAGGCTAAGGGTAAGGTTTATGTTTGAGGTTAAGGCTAAGGCTAAGGTTTAGGTTTGAGGCTAAGGTCTAGGTTTCAGTGTAAGGTTAATATTTGAGGTTAAGGCTAAGGTTAAGGTTTGAGTGTAAGGTTTATGTTTGATGGTAAGCCTAAGGTTAAGGTTAAGGTTTGAGTGTAAGGTTTAGATTTGAGGTTCAGGCTAAGGTTAGGTTTGAGGCTAAGGTTTAGGTTTCAGTGTAATGTTTTTATTTGAGGTTAAGGCTAAGATTTAGGGTTAGGGTTAGGGTTAGGGTTAGGGTTAGGGTTAGGGTTAGGGTTAGGGTTAGGGGATAAGTACGCAGTGATCAAGTTGATCATCTATATTTAGATCTTGAATAGTGACGTCACTTGTGGAGACCAATCGGTGATATAATGATTTCAATTGTAGTTTTGGCGCTTATTAATCAGCTTGGTCCCGGTCGATGTTTTTATTTGGATGTACAACGTTGACTTAGGAAACCACTTGTTTAATTAATGCATACCTTCGGTGAGTGAAAGTCTCGTTACCATAACCATGCCGTTGAATTGATTTAACAATGTTTGATTGAGTTTTCAAATGCTTTCGACTTCTCAAGAATATATTTGATAACTCTAGCTGATGCACTTGTCTAGTGATTATAATTATATTGTTTGTTTCCTCATTCTCCGTTAATTCTTTCGTTATTTAATGATTATGATAGTGATTTTTGGTTAAGGCTAAGGGTAAGGTTTATGTTTGAGGTTAAGGCTAAGGCTAAGGTTTAGGTTTGAGGCTAAGGTCTAGGTTTCAGTGTAAGGTTAATATTTGAGGTTAAGGCTAAGGTTAAGGTTTGAGTGTAAGGTTTATGTTTGATGGTAAGCCTAAGGTTAAGGTTAAGGTTTGAGTGTAAGGTTTAGATTTGAGGTTCAGGCTAAGGTTAGGTTTGAGGCTAAGGTTTAGGTTTCAGTGTAATGTTTTTTATTTGAGGTTAAGGCTAGGTTAGGGTTAGGGTTAGGGTTAGGGTTAGGTTAGGGTTAGGGTTAGGGTTAGGGTTAGGGTTAGGGGATAAGTACGCAGTGATCAAGTTGATCATCTATATTTAGATCTTGAATAGTGACGTCACTTGTGGAGACCAATCGGTGATATAATGATTTCAATTGTAGTTTTGGCGCTTATTAATCAGCTTGGTCCCGGTCGATGTTTTTATTTGGATGTACAACGTTGACTTAGGAAACCACTTGTTTAATTAATGCATACCTTCGGTGAGTGAAAGTCTCGTTACCATAACCATGCCGTTGAATTGATTTAACAATGTTTGATTGAGTTTTCAAATGCTTTCGACTTCTCAAGAATATATTTGATAACTCTAGCTGATGCACTTGTCTAGTGATTATAATTATATTGTTTGTTTCCTCATTCTCCGTTAATTCTTTCGTTATTTAATGATTATGATAGTGATTTTTGGTTAAGGCTAAGGGTAAGGTTTATGTTTGAGGTTAAGGCTAAGGCTAAGGTTTAGGTTTGAGGCTAAGGTCTAGGTTTCAGTGTAAGGTTAATATTTGAGGTTAAGGCTAAGGTTAAGGTTTGAGTGTAAGGTTTATGTTTGATGGTAAGCCTAAGGTTAAGGTTAAGGTTTGAGTGTAAGGTTTAGATTTGAGGTTCAGGCTAAGGTTAGGTTTGAGGCTAAGGTTTAGGTTTCAGTGTAATGTTTTTATTTAAGGTTAAGGCTAAGATTTAGGTTTGAGGGTAAGACTAATGTTTGAGTGTAAGGTTTAGGGTTAAGGTTAAGGCGAAGGTTTAGGTTTGGGTGTATGGTTAGGGGATAAGTACGCAGTGATCAAGTTGATCATCTATATTTAGATCTTGAATAGTGACGTCACTTGTGGAGACCAATCGGTGATATAATGATTTCAATTGTAGTTTTGGCGCTTATTAATCAGCTTGGTCCCGGTCGATGTTTTTATTTGGATGTACAACGTTGACTTAGGAAACCACTTGTTTAATTAATGCATACCTTCGGTGAGTGAAAGTCTCGTTACCATAACCATGCCGTTGAATTGATTTAACAATGTTTGATTGAGTTTTCAAATGCTTTCGACTTCTCAAGAATATATTTGATAACTCTAGCTGATGCACTTGTCTAGTGATTATAATTATATTGTTTGTTTCCTCATTCTCCGTTAATTCTTTCGTTATTTAATGATTATGATAGTGATTTTTGGTTAAGGCTAAGGGTAAGGTTTATGTTTGAGGTTAAGGCTAAGGCTAAGGTTTAGGTTTGAGGCTAAGGTCTAGGTTTCAGTGTAAGGTTAATATTTGAGGTTAAGGCTAAGGTTAAGGTTTGAGTGTAAGGTTTATGTTTGATGGTAAGCCTAAGGTTAAGGTTAAGGTTTGAGTGTAAGGTTTAGATTTGAGGTTCAGGCTAAGGTTAGGTTGAGGCTAAGGTTTAGGTTTCAGTGTAATGTTTTTATTTGAGGTTAAGGCTAAGGGTTAGGGTTAGGGTTAGGGTTAGGGTTAGGGTTAGGGTTAGGGTTAGGGTAGGGTTAGGGTTAGGGTTAGGGTTAGGGTTAGGGTTAGGGTTAGGGTTAGGGTTAGGGTTAGGGGATAAGTACGCAGTGATCAAGTTGATCATCTATATTTAGATCTTGAATAGTGACGTCACTTGTGGAGACCAATCGGTGATATAATGATTTCAATTGTAGTTTTGGCGCTTATTAATCAGCTTGGTCCCGGTCGATGTTTTTATTTGGATGTACAACGTTGACTTAGGAAACCACTTGTTTAATTAATGCATACCTTCGGTGAGTGAAAGTCTCGTTACCATAACCATGCCGTTGAATTGATTTAACAATGTTTGATTGAGTTTTCAAATGCTTTCGACTTCTCAAGAATATATTTGATAACTCTAGCTGATGCACTTGTCTAGTGATTATAATTATATTGTTTGTTTCCTCATTCTCCGTTAATTCTTTCGTTATTTAATGATTATGATAGTGATTTTTGGTTAAGGCTAAGGGTAAGGTTTATGTTTGAGGTTAAGGCTAAGGCTAAGGTTTAGGTTTGAGGCTAAGGTCTAGGTTTCAGTGTAAGGTTAATATTTGAGGTTAAGGCTAAGGTTAAGGTTTGAGTGTAAGGTTTATGTTTGATGGTAAGCCTAAGGTTAAGGTTAAGGTTTGAGTGTAAGGTTTAGATTTGAGGTTCAGGCTAAGGTTAGGTTGAGGCTAAGGTTTAGGTTTCAGTGTAATGTTTTTATTTGAGGTTAAGGCTAGGGTTAGGGTTAGGGTTAGGGTTAGGGTTAGGGTTAGGGTTAGGGTTAGGGTTAGGGTTAGGGTTAGGGTTAGGGTTAGGGTTAGGGTTAGGGTTAGGGTTAGGGTTAGGGGATAAGTACGCAGTGATCAAGTTGATCATCTATATTTAGATCTGAATAGTGACGTCACTTGTGGAGACCAATCGGTGATATAATGATTTCAATTGTAGTTTTGGCGCTTATTAATCAGCTTGGTCCCGGTCGATGTTTTTATTTGGATGTACAACGTTGGGTTAGGGTTAGGGTTAGGGTTAGGGTTAGGGTTAGGGTTAGGGTTAGGGTTAGGGTTAGGGTTAGGGTTAGGGTTAGGGTTAGGGTTAGGGTTAGGGTTAGGGTTAGGGTTAGGGTTAGGGTTAGGGTTAGGGTTAGGGTTAGGGTTAGGGTTAGGGTTTGGGTTAGGGTTAGGGTTAGGGTTAGGGTTAGGGTTAGGGTTTGGGTTAGGGTTAGGGTTAGGGTTAGGGTTAGGGTTAGGGGATAAGTACGCAGTGATCAAGTTGATCATCTATATTTAGATCTTGAATAGTGACGTCACTTGTGGAGACCAATCGGTGATATAATGATTTCAATTGTAGTTTTGGCGCTTATTAATCAGCTTGGTCCCGGTCGATGTTTTTATTTGGATGTACAACGTTGACTTAGGAAACCACTTGTTTAATTAATGCATACCTTCGGTGAGTGAAAGTCTCGTTACCATAACCATGCCGTTGAATTGATTTAACAATGTTTGATTGAGTTTTCAAATGCTTTCGACTTCTCAAGAATATATTTGATAACTCTAGGGTTAGGGTTAGGGTTAGGGTTAGGGTTAGGGGATAAGTACGCAGTGATCAAGTTGATCATCTATATTTAGATCTTGAATAGTGACGTCACTTGTGGAGACCAATCGGTGATATAATGATTTCAATTGTAGTTTTGGCGCTTATTAATCAGCTTGGTCCCGGTCGATGTTTTTATTTGGATGTACAACGTTGACTTAGGAAACCACTTGTTTAATTAATGCATACCTTCGGTGAGTGAAAGTCTCGTTACCATAACCATGCCGTTGAATTGATTTAACAATGTTTGATTGAGTTTTCAAATGCTTTCGACTTCTCAAGAATATATTTGATAACTCTAGCTGATGCACTTGTCTAGTGATTATAATTATATTGTTTGTTTCCTCATTCTCCGTTAATTCTTTCGTTATTTAATGATTATGATAGTGATTTTTGGTTAAGGCTAAGGGTAAGGTTTATGTTTGAGGTTAAGGCTAAGGCTAAGGTTTAGGTTTGAGGCTAAGGTCTAGGTTTCAGTGTAAGGTTAATATTTGAGGTTAAGGCTAAGGTTAAGGTTTGAGTGTAAGGTTTATGTTTGATGGTAAGCCTAAGGTTAAGGTTAAGGTTTGAGTGTAAGGTTTAGATTTGAGGTTCAGGCTAAGGTTAGGTTTGAGGCTAAGGTTTAGGTTTCAGTGTAATGTTTTTATTTGAGGTTAAGGCTAAGATTTAGGTTTGAGGGTAAGACTAATGTTTGAGTGTAAGGTTTAGGGTTAAGGTTAAGGCTAAGGTTTAGGTTTGGGTGTATGGTTTAGGTTTGAGTGTAAGGTTTAGGGTTAAGGTTAAGGCTAATGTTGAGGTTTGATTGTAAGGTTTAGATTTGAGGTTAAGGCAAATGTTTAGGTTTGAGTGTAAGGGTTTATATATGAGGTTACGGCTAAGGTTTAGGTTTGAGTGTATGGTTAGGGGATAAGTACGCAGTGATCAAGTTGATCATCTATATTTAGATCTTGAATAGTGACGTCACTTGTGGAGACCAATCGGTGATATAATGATTTCAATTGTAGTTTTGGCGCTTATTAATCAGCTTGGTCCCGGTCGATGTTTTTATTTGGATGTACAACGTTGACTTAGGAAACCACTTGTTTAATTAATGCATACCTTCGGTGAGTGAAAGTCTCGTTACCATAACCATGCCGTTGAATTGATTTAACAATGTTTGATTGAGTTTTCAAATGCTTTCGACTTCTCAAGAATATATTTGATAACTCTAGCTGATGCACTTGTCTAGTGATTATAATTATATTGTTTGTTTCCTCAGTCTCCGTTAATTCTTTCGTTATTTAATGATTATGATAGTGATTTTTGGTTAAGGCTAAGGGTAAGGTTTATGTTTGAGGGTTAGGGTTAGGGTTAGGGTTAGGGGTTAGGGTTAGGGTTAGGGTTAGGGTTAGGGTATAAGTACGCAGTGATCAAGTTGATCATCTATATTTAGATCTTGAATAGTGACGTCACTTGTGGAGACCAATCGGTGATATAATGATTTCAATTGTAGTTTTGGCGCTTATTAATCAGCTTGGTCCCGGTCGATGTTTTTATTTGGATGTACAACGTTGACTTAGGAAACCACTTGTTTAATTAATGCATACCTTCGGTGAGTGAAAGTCTCGTTACCATAACCATGCCGTTGAATTGATTTAACAATGTTTGATTGAGTTTTCAAATGCTTTCGACTTCTCAAGAATATATTTGATAACTCTAGGGTTAGGGTTAGGGTTAGGGTTAGGGTTAGGGTTAGGGTTAGGGTTAGGGTTAGGGTTAGGGTTAGGGTTAGGGTTAGGGTTAGGGTTAGGGTTAGGGTTAGGGTTAGGGTTAGGGTTAGGGTTAGGGTTAGGGTTAGGGTTAGGGTTAGGGTTAGGGTTAGGGTTAGGGGATAAGTACGCAGTGATCAAGTTGATCATCTATATTTAGATCTTGAATAGTGACGTCACTTGTGGAGACCAATCGGTGATATAATGATTTCAATTGTAGTTTTGGCGCTTATTAATCAGCTTGGTCCCGGTCGATGTTTTTATTTGGATGTACAACGTTGACTTAGGAAACCACTTGTTTAATTAATGCATACCTTCGGTGAGTGAAAGTCTCGTTACCATAACCATGCCGTTGAATTGATTTAACAATGTTTGATTGAGTTTTCAAATGCTTTCGACTTCTCAAGAATATATTTGATAACTCTAGCTGATGCACTTGTCTAGTGATTATAATTATATTGTTTGTTTCCTCATTCTCCGTTAATTCTTTCGTTATTTAATGATTATGATAGTGATTTTGGTTAAGGCTAAGGGTAAGGTTTATGTTTGAGGGTTAGGGTTAGGGTTAGGGTTAGGGTTAGGGTTAGGGGATAAGTACGCAGTGATCAAGTTGATCATCTATATTTAGATCTTGAATAGTGACGTCACTTGTGGAGACCAATCGGTGATATAATGATTTCAATTGTAGTTTTGGCGCTTATTAATCAGCTTGGTCCCGGTCGATGTTTTTATTTGGATGTACAACGTTGACTTAGGAAACCACTTGTTTAATTAATGCATACCTTCGGTGAGTGAAAGTCTCGTTACCATAACCATGCCGTTGAATTGATTTAACAATGTTTGATTGAGTTTTCAAATGCTTTCGACTTCTCAAGAATATATTTGATAACTCTAGCTGATGCACTTGTCTAGTGATTATAATTATATTGTTTGTTTCCTCATTCTCCGTTAATTCTTTCGTTATTTAATGATTATGATAGTGATTTTTGGTTAAGGCTAAGGGTAAGGTTTATGTTTGAGGTTAAGGCTAAGGCTAAGGTTTAGGTTTGAGGCTAAGGTCTAGGTTTCAGTGTAAGGTTAATATTTGAGGTTAAGGCTAAGGTTAAGGTTTGAGTGTAAGGTTTATGTTTGATGGTAAGCCTAAGGTTAAGGTTAAGGTTTGAGTGTAAGGTTTAGATTTGAGGTTCAGGCTAAGGTTAGGTTTGAGGCTAAGGTTTAGGTTTCAGTGTAATGTTTTTATTTGAGGTTAAGGCTAAGATTTAGGTTTGAGGGTAAGACTAATGTTTGAGTGTAAGGTTTAGGGTTAAGGTTAAGGCTAAGGTTTAGGTTTGGGTGTATGGTTTAGGTTTGAGTGTAAGGTTTAGGGTTAAGGTTAAGGCTAATGTTGAGGTTTGATTGTAAGGTTTAGATTTGAGGTTAAGGCAAATGTTTAGGTTTGAGTGTAAGGGTTTATATATGAGGTTACGGCTAAGGTTTAGGTTTGAGTGTATGGTTAGGGGGATAAGTACGCAGTGATCAAGTTGATCATCTATATTTAGATCTTGAATAGTGACGTCACTTGTGGAGACCAATCGGTGATATAATGATTTCAATTGTAGTTTTGGCGCTTATTAATCAGCTTGGTCCCGGTCGATGTTTTTATTTGGATGTACAACGTTGACTTAGGAAACCACTTGTTTAATTAATGCATACCTTCGGTGAGTGAAAGTCTCGTTACCATAACCATGCCGTTGAATTGATTTAACAATGTTTGACTTGAGTTTTCAAATGCTTTCGACTTCTCAAGAATATATTTGATAACTCTAGGGTTAGGGTTAGGGTTAGGGTTAGGGTTAGGGGATAAGTACGCAGTGATCAGTTGATCATCTATATTTAGATCTTGAATAGTGACGTCACTTGTGGAGACCAATCGGTGATATAATGATTTCAATTGTAGTTTTAGCGCTTATTAATCAGCTTGGTCCCGGTCGATGTTTTTATTTGGATGTACAACGTTGACTTAGGAAACACTTGTTTAATTAATGCATACCTTCGGTGAGTGAAAGTCTCGTTACCATAACCATGCCGTTGAATTGATTTAACAATGTTTGATTGAGTTTTCAAATGCTTTCGACTTCTCAAGAATATATTTGATAACTCTAGCTGATGCACTTGTCTAGTGATTATAATTATATTGTTTGGTTTTCCTCATTCTCCGTAATTTCTTTCGTTATTTAATGATTATGATATGATTTTTGGTTAAGGGCTAAGGGTCAAGGTTTATGTTGGAGGTGTAAGGCTAAGGCTAAGGTTTAGGTTTGAGGCTAAGGTCTAGGTTTACAGTGTAAGGTTAATATGTGAGGTTAAGGCTAAGGTTAAGGTTTGAGTGTAAGGGTTTATGTTTGATGGTAAGCCTAAAGGTTAAGGTTAAGGTTGAGTGTAAGGTTTAGATTTGAGGTTCAGCTAAGGTTAGGTTTGAGGCTATAGGTTTAGGTTCAGTGTAATGTTTTATTTGAGGTTAAGGCTAAGATTTAGGTTTGAGGGTAAGACTAAGGTTTGAGTGTAAGGTTTAGGGTTAAGGTTAAGGCAAAGGTTTCAGGTTTGGGTGTATGGTTTAGGTTTGAGTGTAAGGTTTAGGGTTAAGGTTCAGGCTAATGTTGAGGTTTGATTGTAAGGTTTAGATTTGAGGTTAAGGCAAATGTTTAGGTTTGAGTGTAAGGGTTAGGGTTAGGGTTAGGGTTAGGGTTAGTGTGTGGGTTAGGGTTAGGGTTAGGGTTAGGGTTAGGGTTAGGGGATAAGTACGCAGTGATCAAGTTGATCATCTATATTTAGATCTTGAATAGTGACGTCACTTGTGGAGACCAATCGGTGATATAATGATTTCAATTGTAGTTTTGGCGCTTATTCAATCACTTGGTCCGGGCCGATGTTTTTATTTGGATGTACGAAACGTTGACTTAGGAAACCACTTGTTTAATTAATGCATAGGGTTAGAGGGTTAGGGTTAGGGTTAGGGTTAGGGGGATAAGTACGCAGTGATCAAGTTGATCATCTATATTTAGATCTTGAATAGTGACGTCACTTGTGGAGACCAATCGGTGATATAATGATTTCATTGTAGTTTTAAGGCGCTTATTAATCACTTTGGGTCCCGGTCGATGTTTTTATTTGGATGTACACGTTGACGTAGAAACCACTTGTTTAATTAATTCTAACCTTTCGGTGAGTGAAAGTCTCGTTACCATAACCAAGATGCCGTTGATTGATTTAACATGTTTGATTGAGTTTTCATCATTCTTTCGACTTCTCAGAATAATTTGATAACTCTAGCTGATCACTTGTCTATGATTTATAATTATATTGTTTGTTCCTCCTCCTCCTCATTCTCCGTTATCTCTTTCGTTATTTATGATTATGAAGTGAATTTTTTGTTACGGCTAAGGGTAAGGTTTATGTTTGAGGTTAAGGCTCAGGCTATAAGGTTTAGGTTTTGAGGCTAGGTCTAGGTTCAGTGTAAGGTTACTATTTGAGGTTAGGCCTAAGTTAAGGTTTGCGTGTAAGGTTTATTTTTTGATGGTAGCCCTAAGGTTAAGGTTAAGGTTTGAGTGTACGGGTTTAGATTTGAGGTTTCAGGCTAAGGTTAGGTTTGAGGCTAAGGTTTAGGTTTCAGTGTAATGTTTTATTTGAGGTTAAAAGGCTAGATTTTAGGTTTGAGGTAGACTAATGTTTGAGTGTAAGGTTTATGGTTAAGGTTAAGCTAAGTTAGGTTTGGGTGATGGTTTAGGTTTGATTGTAAGGTTTATGGTTAAGGTTAAAGGCTATGTTGAGGTTTGATTGTAAGGTTTATATTTGAGGTTAAGGCAATGTTTTAAGTAGTTGAGTGTAAGGGTTAGGGTTAGGGTTTAGGGTTAGTGTGTGGTTAGGGTTAGGGGTTAGGTTAGGGTTAGGGTTAGGGATAGTACGCAGTGATCAAGTTTATCATCTATTTTAGATCTTGCATAGGGACGTCACTTGTGGAGACCAATCGTTGAATATGATTCAATGTAGTTTTGGCGCTTATTATCAGCTTGGTCCCGGTCGATGTTTTTATTTGGATGTACAACGTTGACTTAGGAAACCACTTGTTTAATTAATGCATACCTTCGGTGAGTGAAATCTCGTTAACATAACCATGCCGTTGAAATTGATTTAACAATGTTTGATTGAGTTTCAAATCTTGCGAGACTCTCAAGATATATTTGAATAACTCTAGGGTTAGGGTTAGGGTTAGGGTTAGGGTTAGGGGATAAGTACGCAGTGATCAAGTTGATCATCTATATTTAGATCTTGAATAGTGACGTCACTTGTGGAGACCAATCGGTGATATAATGATTTCAATTGTAGTTTTGGCGCTTATTAATCAGCTTGGTCCCGGTCGATGTTTTTATTTGGATGTACAACGTTGACTTAGGAAACCACTTGTTTAATTAATGCATACCTTCGGTGAGTGAAAGTCTCGTTACCATAACCATGCCGTTGAATTGATTTAACAATGTTTGATTGAGTTTTCAAATGCTTTCGACTTCTCAAGAATATATTTGATAACTCTAGCTGATGCACTTGTCTAGTGATTATAATTATATTGTTTGTTTCCTCATTCTCCGTTATTCTTTCGTTATTTAATGATTATGATAGTGATTTTTGGTTAAGGCTAAGGGTAAGGTTTATGTTTGAGGTTAAGGCTAAGGCTAAGGTTTAGGTTTGAGGCTAAGGTCTAGGTTTCAGTGTAAGGTTAATATTTGAGGTTAAGGCTAAGGTTAAGGTTTGAGTGTAAGGTTTATGTTTGAGGTTAAGGCTAAGGTTAAGGTTAAGGTTTGAGTGTAAGGTTTAGATTTGAGGTTCAGGCTAAGGTTAGGTTTTGAGGCTAAGGTTTAGGTTTCAGTGTAATGTTTTTATTTGAGGTTAAGGCTAAGATTTAGGTTTGAGGGTAAGACTAATGTTTGAGTGTAAGGTTTAGGGTTAAGGTTAAGGCTAAGGCTAAGGTTTAGGTTTGGTGGTGTATGTTTTAGGTTTGAGTGGTAAGGTTTAGGGTTAAGGTTAAGGCTAATGGGGTTTAGTGGTTAATTTAGGGTTTAAAAAAAGGGTTTTAGGGTGAAAGGGTTTTTTGGGTTTAAGGGTTAGGGGTTAGGGGATAAGACGCTGATCAAGTTTTATCATCTATATTTGATCTTGAATGTACGTCCTTGTGGGGAACAATCGGTGATATAAAGATTTCAAATTTTATTTTTTGGGGCTTATTTATCGCTTTGGGCCCCTCGATGTTTTTATTTGGTGCAACTTTTTACTTAGGAACCACTTGTTTAAAATTTTCATACCTTTGGTGAGTGAAATCTCTTACCATAACCTGCGGGGTTTTTATTTAACAATTTTGATTGAGTTTTTAAAACTTTTTGACTTCTCAAAAATATTTTGATCTCTAGCTGAGCCTTGTCTATGTTATAAAATTTTTTGTTTGTTTTTTCCTCATTTTCCCTTATTTTTTTGTTTTAAAATTAGATATGATTTTTTGGGGTTTAAAGGGAAGGGGAAAGGGTTTTTTTTTGAGGTTAAGGGTTTGGTAAGGTTTTGGTTAGGGTTAGGTTAGTTAAAGGTTTTTTGGGTTTAAGGCCAGGTTAATTTGATTAAATTTAGTTTGAAGAGTAGTTTAGGAAGGTTTTATTAAGGTTTAATTTTAGTTTCGCTAAATTAATTTTAGGGTGGTTGGTTTTGTTTTTTTTATTTGGGGGTAAACAAGTTGTTTTGGGGAAACAGTTTAGGGGGTTTTAGGGTTGTTTACTAAAGGTTTATTGGGGGGGATGTTTGTTGAGTTAAGGTTTAGGGTAATTTAAAACTAAGGTTTTTGGGGTTTGTTGTAAAGGTTTTTTTTTTGGAGGGGTTTGGGTTAAAGGGGGGGGTTTGGGGTTAAGGGTTAAGTTTGGGGTTAGGGTTTTTGGGATAAGACCATTTATCAAGTTGATCCTATATTTGATCTTAAAAGTGCGCACTTTTGGAACCATCGGGGATATAATGATTTCAATTGTAGTTTGGTTTTGGGGCTTATTAATCAGCTTGGTCCCGGTCGATGTTTTTTTTTGGATGTACAACGGTTGACTTAGGAAACCCTTTTTTTAATTA
>NW_022980603.1:0-10000 GCF_902652985.1 Pecten maximus
TTTTTCCCCAAAAAGGCATTATAAATACCCAGTTGTGTCCATTGATTAAAACTTCCAAAAAACACAAAAAAAATAAAATGGCAATTTACAGAAAACTACTGATCAGAGAAGAGGACAGTTAATGGTAAAAATTGGTGTGTGTGCCATGATATATACATCTAGAATTTAAACTGCATTATAAAACTTGTAAGCATGATATACCAGGGACGTATAATAAGATGTCCCTGGATATACTAATGAAAGAAGGCCATGTTTTTTAACATAATTTGGTCAATTGAAATTTTCCAAAAACACTGTCACAAAACTTGTTAGTCATGCAGAGGTCCCTATCGTTTGCTACATGTACCTTAATTGTAAAAGCATTGAAATAATTATACATGTAATTTATCATGGGAATATTATCTGCAGCATGGCCGTATATTTACCTGGTAACATATTTAAGATATAACTTATAAAATACACAAACTATATAATTTCAGATGGACGGTTGCTCATTGAATAGTATGTTATGGGTTAGCTTCTTGTTGTTTCTATCTTTAAATTGCCTATGTCAATAATGTTGGGAAATGATCTTTTACTTGTACACGTGCTAAGCACCTATGCTCATCCAAGGAATAAGGAAATAATAAAATAAAGCAGTAAATTCCACAGTACATTTCTGCTATACTTACCTTTAATTTTGGTACACCTGCTTTCCCAACCGTTATATTTTTTTCTGCGTTGAATCTTTGTTTACATCTTGTATGCAAACGAGGTGCAACATACGCCGCTCACAGACAACGTTTTACAGATGCTAGCGTAGTATTCGCGGGTTTCCCGACACACTTAATATAATTATGTGATTCCAAGATCTTCACTGTGGTGTTTTCGAATGTTGACACATTTGATTATCATCATTAACAGTGAAATACTTGTATTATGATCTGAAAACTTGTAACTCTCACGGCGGAAATGACAATTTTCATTGCACATGCGCGCTTGCAATTCTCACGGTACTTGCAAAGTACACGCTACACCGGCAATCTGTTTTAGACCTGGCAAAGGAACGGACAGAGTGGGGGGAGTTAGATAACAACCCATTGTATGATCATCTTGTCGAAGTGTTTAATAAGTAAATGTATTAAATATTCACACTTCTATACATTAACTTGTGTAACATAATGACAAAATAAACAGCAACGAACAGAACACTGTGGAAACCTTTTGTAGGATCATCTTGTCAAGTTTATTTGTAAATAAAAGTACTTAGAAATAGTCACACATACTTCTTAACCTTCTATACATTAACTTGTATAACATGGTGTATAATTAAACAAAGATTAAGTTGAAGAAACAATTTATTTTCATCATTGTTCACAAAAACAAACAAAAGTCGCCAGTTTTAGAAATTTTCTTCGACGATAGGGGGTGTCCTCAGGTAGGTGCGAGTGAAAGGAAGGTGGTAATACGGGTCCTCCTAAAGACATGAATGGGCCTGAAAGGACCTGAATCTGGACCTGAATGGGTTTTAAAGGTGTTTATTGATTATTAATGTGTTATTTCTCGGTGTTTTATGCAAGAATGGGTGTTATTACATGTCGAAACACCATTTTCATTTGAAAAAACAAATTAGAATGATGTAGAACTCTTGGCCATTTGAAATGTTTCCAGACTCAACGACGAGGACGTGGTTCTACAATGAGTCCATATAATTTTATTATAGAAAATATTTTGAGTACCGATCAAGTGACAAGAAAATATATGTGAATATGTGTTTCAATCAGTGTAATGAAAAAATGAGACTCTCAGAATTAATTTATTTTATTTCTAAATTACACAATTAAATAGTATATATCCTATAAAGTTATGTGAACTAGCCACAAGGGTGTGGACAATGTCCAAAGGTACGCAGAGCAGTCCCCATAATTGCACTCTTGCAGTCTAGCCCTAATAACATAAAACATATTATACAAAAGCACTAGTAAACATCTAAATAAATATCTAAAAAACACCACTAATTAATGATTTACATCCGAGCATTTATACGCACAAGGCGGGCTGCAGATGAAAACCTATTAATTATTTAAAGCACTAAAGAATATCTATCATCAACATGTTTCCCTTGAATCATAAAAGCTTCCCCACCTGACGGTTTCACTGCTGGAGTACTTACCAATTTTGTAAGATGTCAATAATTTCACTTACATGCAGCTCATTATTTCTCACCATATATGGTTCGACTCCACCACCATGTTGACGATCACAAATCTTCGCTTCACCTATATATAGCTACACTGGTATCTTTGTCTGACCTATCACTACTACTGGGGGTATCAGATACAGTACATACATCTTTGTATGACCTATCACTACTACTGGGGGTATCAGATACAGTACATACATCTTTGTCTGACCTATCACTACTACTGGGGGTATCAGATACAGTACATACATCTTTGTCTGACCTATCACTACTACTGGGGGTATCAGATACAGTACATACATCTTTGTCTGACCTATCACTACTACTGGGAGTATCAACATCAGATACAGTACATACATCTTTGTCTGACCTATCACTACTACTGGGGGTATCAGATACAGTACATACATCTTTGTCTGACCTATCACTACTACTGGGAGTATCAACATCAGATACAGTACATACATCTTTGTCTGACCTATCACTACTACTGGGAGTATCAACATCAGATACAGACATCTTTACCTACACTAGTATCTTTGCCTGACCTATCACTCTGCTTGCTTTTCATAAACTGTCCAGATACATATCTAACACAACTTAGGATTGATTTAAAAACTGTCTTAACACCTGACATGCTGAAATGAACACCATCCCTACCTAAAAGTGACCTGTCTAGACAACCATTTGTCATGAAATAGCCATGCCCTGTAAAATGTAGCTGATCAATAAGTGCTGAAACAGCAGAAAGTCCCTGATTAACTGACATAGCCTCTTCATTGATTGACCTAATATAGGAATCTTTCACAAGAATGTTGCTGAATTTATTGTCACCTCTTGGTGGTATTGCTGAAATCACTATATGTATTGTTGGATTGATTTTCCAGATATTTTCTACAAGAGTTTGGTACTTTGAAAGAACTTCTTCATCAGTTTCCCTTTTAGCCAATTCATCATAACCCAAGTGGAGGACCAAAATTTTGTAATTTGTTACCAAGTTCTTCAACTGATTCCAAGCGTTTTGAAATGTTAATCCACTTTTGGAAATAACATGTATGTCACATTCATTTCCATTTTCAAAATGTTGGTAAAAATACCTAATCTGAGAATTGCCAAACACTAAGGTGGCCATCATGAAAATAAACTAACAACACTATTAGCACTACACAATTACTTGGTAAAATTATCTGTTGAAAATGTAGGGAAAATATCTAGTCTAACAATAAGTATTAAAAATGATGAATTATTATATACAAGATTAACAGTAAAGCACTAGTAAAGCAGAGACTATGAGTGGCTATGTCTGCAGTGAAACTATACACAGTTTATATACAAACTACAGGGCTGCTGTATTGAGTGATATACCCAAGCTGACACTAATTGACTATAATGAGGTGACAATATACAGGATCACCTGAACACCTATCCAGCTGACTAGTGTTTATAGAACCATTCACAACACTGGGCACAGGTATTTGTTGTTTCAAGGATATATATACCTTTACCTGTGCAGTGTGTGTCTTAATATTATTCAAATAATTAAAGGTAATGACTTAACACTGTTCACCTATACACTCAGTCCTATCATGTTGAACAATTTGTGAACATTGTTTTTCATTATGAATGAGAGTGATCAAATAATGTGTTAATTTTTTAATTTATATTTTCCTAACCAGTGTTCACAGTTACATCTCATTTATAATTTATGAACATACTATGTACTCATTATAGGGGAAGATATATATTTAGGATGTTAATTAAAGATTATTTTTCTAACATTAATCCTTTGCAAGGATCTTACTTCACTTATTTGTATCTGCATACAAATATATAAAAATATAAGTGAGGTAAAATCCTTACAAAGGATAAATGTAAGAAGAAATATATATGGTTTCCAAGAATAGATGCTTTTTAATTAACATACTAAAATCCATAATATATTTGTAAATAAGCATTTGCATTATATCTTCAGACGCTTTACATATTTTTCCATTTAATTGTGCGTTTAAAATATATATTTATACATAAACATGTATATATCCGTTTTCTGGTGTGGTTCAGGTCCACCCGAGCCAATTCAGGTCCTACGACGTAATACTAATAACCGCCTGGAACGGCCCAACACAGACTGGAGGGTAGGGTACGGCCCAACACAGACTGGAGTGTAGGGTACGGCCCAACACAGACTGGAGGGTAGGGTACGACCCAACACAGACCGGAGGGTAGGGTAGGGCCCAACACAGACTGGAGGGTAGGGTAGGGCCCAACACAGACTGGAGGGTAGGGTAGAGCCCAACACAGACTGGAGGGTAGGGTAGGGCCCAACACAGACTGGAGGGTAGGGTAGGGTAGGGCCCAACACAGACTGGAGGGTAGGGTAGGGCCCAACACAGACTGGAGGGTAGGGTAGGGTAGGGTCCAACACGGACTGGAGGGTAGGGTAGGGTAGGGCCCAACACAGACTGGAGGGTAGGGTAGGGCCCAACACGGACTGGAGGGTAGGGTAGGGCCCAACACGGACTGGAGGGTAGGGTAGGGCCCAACACAGACTGGAGGGTAGGGTAGGGCCCAACACAGACTTGAGGGTAGGGTAGGGCCCAACACAGACTGGAGGGTAGGGTATAGCCCAATACAGACTGGAGGGTAGGGTAGGGTAGGGTCCAACACAGACTGGAGGGTAGGGTATAGCCCAACACGGACTGGAGGGGTAGGGTAGGGCCCAACACAGACTGGAGGGTAGGGTAGGGCCCAACACGGACTGGAGGGTAGGGTAGAGCCCAACACGGACTGGAGGTAACGGTAGGGCCCAACACAGACTGGAGGGTAGGGTAGAGCCCAATACAGACTGGAGGGGAGGGTAGGGTAGGGCAGGGCGGGCGGGCAGGGCAGGGCAGGGCAATATTATAATGTAAATATTGAATCATTAGTTTAATGTAAATATTAAACCATTAGTTAAATATTTTTTGTTATCAACCACATCATTAGAATTTTAAGACTGTAAATAGTTTGATAGTTCACACAACTAAAGACATCATTTTCAGGTATTTTATAGACTGCTATGTCTGGTTCATTTATGTAGAGTTTTTTTTTAAATCTTATTTATTTCATAATTTTTTTTTTTTTTTAATTATTATTATTTGGAGTTTTTTTGCCAATTAATATATAGATAAAATGTTGATTTAAGTTATGAGAGAGATTTCTGTTTAAATGTATTTATTCTAATCTTAAAATTGTTTCTTCAACTATTTTTTCAAAGTAAAAAGATAAGGAAGATGTTTGGTTTTCTTAACAAAAAGATTTTGAATGAAATCTCAAAACTTTTATAAACTAAGAAAAAAAAAATCCTGACATTTGTTTCTTGTACATTCCTAGTATTTTAGTTATTTTTGTTTGTTTTGGTTTCTATATTTAACATACATTCTATGTTTAGAAAACCTGATCCAACTACAAATTGCTTTACAATATCAATATTGGTACCTTGTACTGGCTTATTTGCATTTTTGTTCTTCCATTGAAATGTTTTAAATTAATGTGAAGTGAGTTTTGAAAGATAAGTTTCTAAGAAATATCTTAGAATTATTTGAGGAATTTTCATTGGCCTTTCAACGTGATACAAGATTTATTTTTGTTCAATTTTCAGAAAGAAAAAAATGTACAAATGCGATCTCAAACTTATGTTGAGTTTTAACATATTTTATTTGAAATATTCAACAGGAAGTGAACACAAGTTGTAACAACTTCGGTATGTACCTCTCCGTCAACAATTATACACTGGTATCATTTGTACAGTTTGCAACGTATGGTAGAATATTTATAAATAAAACAACCTTAATATGATCTGACAGGGGAAACATTAATTATCCGTTCCAGCAGTCAGATGTTAACATTTTTCGTGTGTAATAGTACATACATTGTGTAATTGTGTAAATTACATTTTGTAAGTCAGATTGCCAATGCATGTATTTTTTTTATTCTATCTGGTGAAATCTCATGTAATACAATATGAAGTGTATTGTTGTTATAATTGCTGATACAATTGTTTTAAAATCCTGGTAATTTGTTTATTTTTGTTTGTGTGGTATCAATATTTAAGATATTTGTTAAAAAATAACAACCATAATTATTTTATAACATCAATATTGGTACCTGGTACTGGTTTTACTAGAAATCACTGTGATACCAGGAACAGAGCAATGAGACTGAGTTTGTATTTACAGTGTGTTGATTGACAGAAAACTTGGATACATATTTATATGTAAGTCTAGTTTGTTGTATATTATGTAATATTATATGCCTGTTGCCTTTTGTTTGTATAAATAGTTTCTAGACCTGACTGAAGAGAAAGTGATTGTATAGAATGAAGTTTTGTATTACTATTGTTTGTATAAATAGTTGTTAGACTAGATATAACATTGATCTTCATTCCAGGTCACATGGGTCAAATAGGCTATAATCTTCAAATGACTTCTTCTCAATGAGCAAGTTGCCTGTGGACTTTTTATTTGGCTTGTAGCATGTCGGGTTGAAGGGCTCCCAAGTTTGTTCAGGTGTGAAATTTTGCAATACGCAAGAGTCTCTGAGACCTGATATTAGGCCAATAGTATGCTGGAAAGGACTAGAAAATTTATTGATATGAATAAACCTAGCCTTGTCTGATATTTGAATAAAGAGGTAATCAGTATAGTATCTGTAGAAATTACCCCAATCTAATTCAAAGTTGCTGTAGAGCTAGGTGAGCGATACAGGTCCATTGAGCCTCTTGTTTTTAAGGTGAAAGGGGTCAAATGTATAAAAATCTTCTGATAATTCAGTGTCACTCTTGTTCATGATATTGGACCAGGAGCATGTTAGAGTGGAGGGCTACAAATGTTGTTAAAATATTAACCTTGACTTTCTTTGAGGGTCACATAGGTCAAAGGTTGAGAAAAATGATACATTTATAGTCACATTCTTTTATATATAGTAAGTAAAACTGGGGGTCTCCAGGGGCCAAATTGATGAAAGTGTGGACTTAGAATACTTCTTCATATTGTGTTTCAGCGTAAAATTGTGACATTGATGTCCAGTTATATAAGTTACTGGTGTGTTTACTTCCTCCTGTATAATATTTGTTGACTGTGTATATGAGAGAACAAATAAATTGTATTTGAGAGAAAAAATAAAGAATTAAAACTGAAATACTGTTCTCCTTGTCAATAAAATTTGTTAACAACTTCTTCAGAACCAGTTGGATGGAGTATAATGTCACCCTATTGATTTTTTAGCTCACCTGGTCCTGGTCCGAAGGACCAAGGTGAGCTTATGCCATACCGTGGCGTCTGTCGTCCGTCCGTCAACAATTAACTTATTTGACTTCTTCATGACCGCTGATCGGAATTTCACCAAATTTTGTCAGAAACATCCCTATTGGTAAGGGACTCAAAATTGTAAAAATGATGGGGCTGATCCCCTGGGGGCCTCTGGAGCGGGGCCAAAAGGGGTTAATTTAGCTATATTGATATAAACGACTTCTTCTCTGAAACCAAGCAATGGATATCACTCATATTTCCTTGGTAGCATCACTATGGGGTAGGAATTCAAAATTGTACAAATGGTGGGGCTGACCCCCCGGGAGTCTAAGGGGCGTGGCCAAAAAGGACCTGTTTAGCTAAATTGATAAAAACGACTTCTCCTCTGAAACCAAGCAATGGATATTGCTCATATTTGCCTGGTAGCATCCCCTTGGGGCCAGGATTCAAAATTGTACAAATGGTGGGGTTGAGGGGCCGGGCCAAAAGGGATCAGCTTGGCTAAATTGACATTTTGAGAATTACAATCAAACCAATGTTCATGTACCCATATAAAATGCTTATGATATATTGACATAGCAATACCAGTGACAAATATACTTCAGCATAGTTCTTGTTTCATATCTCATGAAACCAGGTGAGCGATACAGGCCCTCTGGGCCTCTTGTTTAATTATCCGGGCGACTGGAAAAGTTATTGCTACCAGCCCTATTTAGACCCTCTATTGCCTGTCATATATATGTAGTACACACATTAATCTATCTTGTATATACCTAGCGGAGTGAGCTTATGTCGTGATGTGAAGTCTGTCATCATAACTTTTCCCTTTAAACGACTTCTCAATGACCAAAAGGCACAGTTAATATTGTGCTGGTGGTATGGTGGGCTACCATAGTTGTTCAAATGAATGTATTAGTGTACTTTTTGAAGTTTCAAGGCGTAGAGTTCCAATAATTGTAAAATTAGATCATGTTCGATGAGAAGACAAGACAAACACTGTATTATATTGTAATAATTCAAGTTTAATCACCATTCGGTATAATGTTACCTCTCAGATAATTAATGGTAACACAATTACTCTGATATTACTGTTATACATGTATATCCAACATAAAGTATACAAATTTATAACAAAACTTCCTCCCCATTAAAATCGTTCATACCTATTTCAAACATCATCATCTATAAAAACAAATAATAAAGTACTTCAGGAAGGAAAAGAGCTGGATGTAAATGTCCTTACTCAGCAAATCCAAAATGGCTTCCTCCACAGCAATAAGGTGACATCCTTATGAGGTGATTAAGTTTCACACCACAGAAACAACAGTCCAATTCTCTGACACGATCACAGTGATGGTCGGCCGATACCCTGACATGATCATAGTGATGGTCGGCCCGATACCCTGACATGATCACAGTGATGGTCGGCCGATACCCTGACGTGATCATAGTGGTGGTCGGCCCGATACCCTGACATGATCACAGTGATGGTCGGCCGATACCCTGACATGATCATAGTGATGGTCGGGCCAATACCCTGACATGACCACAGTGATGGTCGGCCCGATAACCTGACATGATCATAGTGATGGTCGGCCTGATACCCTGACATGATCATAGTGATGGTCGGCCGATACCCTGACATGGTCATCGCAATGGTCCGCCCAATACCCTGACATGATCACGGTGATGGTCGGCCCGATACCCTGACATGATCATAGGGTTGGTTGGCCCGATACCCTGACATGATCATAGTGTTGGTCGGCCCGATACCCTGACATGATCACAGTGATGGTCGGCCCAATACCCTGACATGATCATAGTGTTGGTTGGCCCGATACCATGACATGATCACAGTGATGGTCGGCCCGATACCCTGACATGATCACATGCAGTGATGGTCGGCCCGATACCATGACATGATCACAGTGATGGTCGGCCCGATACCCTGACATGATCACAGTGATGGTCGGCCCGATACCCTGACATGATCATGGTGATGGTCGGCCCGATACCCTGACATGATCATAGTGATGGTCGGCCGATACCCTGACATGGTCAAAGTGTTGGTCTGCCCGATACCCTGACATGATCATAGTGATGGTGGGCCTGATACCCTGACATGATCATAGTGATGGTCGGCCGATACCCTGACATGATCACAGTGATGGTCGACCCAATACCCTGACATGATCACGGTGATGGTCGGCCCGATATCATGACATGATCATAGTGACGGTCGGCCCGATACCCTGACATGATCAGAGAGATGGTCGGCCCGATACCCTGACATGATCATAGTGATGGTCGAGCCAATACCCTGACATGATCAAAGTGATGGTCGGCCCGATACCATGACATGATCACGTACGGTGATGGTCGGCGCGTTATCCTGACATGATCACAGTGATGGTCGGCCCGATACCCTAACATGATCACGGTGATGGTCGGCCTGATACCCTGACATGATCATTGTGATGGTCGGCCCGATACCCTGACATGATCATAGTGATGGTAAGCCCGATACCCT
>NW_022980603.1:22500-39089 GCF_902652985.1 Pecten maximus
TTTTCAGCATCGTATCTAATTATGAATTTTCATGGCTAATTTTCGACGGTCAAAGCTAGTTCTGTGAATCATATCCAATTTAACATGACCACCGTCTAATTCTATCGAGCTATCTAGAAATCATGAACTTTACACTATTTATTTCATGACTATCTAAAAGTTTCCCCGACAGTCTAGAAATGTCCGACAGGATCTATTTTTTCCACTGACGCTAATTCTGCTCCTCGAATCTAGTATTGACGGAGCAATCCAGTTTTCGTGAAAATCGCCTAATATTAAACGTCATGACGAATATTGCGAGATTCGCCTCGGGCGGTTCTGTCACGCGGCAATACCAGCACTGCCAGCCGTAGACTACTTTACCTGGACAGCAGCCATCCGTGACCATCGAGTCCCGCGGCTAGCCTCGACTTGGGAGCGCTCAGCCGTGAAGCGGTCCTACCATAATCACCTATACGGTGTCGGTACCAACTCGAATTAAGTGTTCAAGCTATAAATATGCGATACATACACGATAAGATACATACATTATGTATATCACATGATGTATATCTATATTTCTGATATCACATACGATACATTCACTTTTTTTGCAGATTGTTCCAGTTAAATTTTCATTAAATGTGCTGCATGTACATCAATATCATAAGACACCTGAAAAAATAAAAGTATTACATTCACAATACGACTATTACATATTTATTGTTATTCAATTGAGGCAAATTTTGTATCAATAAACGATTAAGTTGCGTACTTACCGTACGTTTAAATCTGTTTTTACCCCAGAATCATATATATATACTGTTGTAAATTTTAAGCATAGGCAAACGTTAGCCAAGTTCCGTTGTGGTAATTTGAAATTGAAAATAGAGACAGGCCGGTATTCTCGTCCTCCCTTAGCATTACATGAGAGGAAATGTATTTTATGTCAGTCAGGATTAGTAGAAGACGAGCGCCATTTTTTAATTGACTGTGAGTTTTATTCAGATATTAGGCGAATTTTATTTAGTGAAGCAAGCAATTATTGTCCAAACTTTTTAGAATTAAACCCATATGAACAATTTCATTATCTTATGACAAGTGATGATCTTCAGCCTATTTTAGCTTCTTCACTCTATCTGATGTATCGCAGAAGATCCTGTTTTACCTATATTTAACAGAACTTTTTACTATATTGTGTCTCATAAGTCTGGATGTGAATATAATTTTAATGCAACTTGTAAAGTTTTTATGACTTCTACTGTATTTTATATATCTGTAATATTGACACGTGACACGTTAATAAAATATTTTGTATTGTATTGTATTAATAAAAGAAAGAATATTGTATCGAAAACCTCTTGTCATCCACTTCACAAGGACACCTGGACAGTTGTTGATTACAAGGCCTGGGGCATTTCTAAATTGAACCTGCTGGTTGGCTTCCTACCTTAGGCGAGAGCACAGGTAAATCCCCGCCCCCTTTTTGGGATGAACTATAAGCTGGTTCTGTATTTAACAAGACAAGTATATTAGTCCTACAATATAAGACTTCGAAGGTACAAACGTTATCTTTTACGTTTATTGTCGGGTATCAACATTTTTGTTATTTGCCGAACCTCTAAGTACATCATCTTTGGAACAGATGCCTGCATCAGAGACCTATATATCCACTATATACGTCCCTGGTTAAATATAGAGGAATATTGTAATTAGCAATGGGTTACACTATCCGAGCTCTAATATATACAAGCTTACTTATAAGAAAATTTGAAACTGTATGTATCAAATCGATGAGATTAGAGACTTGTGATATACAAGTCTCTGATGAGATATAGAAAAACAACTAAACTATAAATCCTATATAGTGTCTCCGATATTCTATAGATGTTTCTTACTGAATATTGAACTGTTTTTTATTATCCATACATTTATAAATACGCCGAGGGTATAATATGTATGCATTTCATGTAACATGTTGAAACCGACTTCTCTGTGCATATTTTGTTGTGTATAGTGTGACCAGTATAGTCATTATGAATCAAACATGAAATAGAAGATTTGTAAAAAAAAAAAAAAAAAAAAAAGATGTGTTGAACTATCATGTCTTACGTTTGACATAAAGAAAACAACTGTGTTATATAATAAAATCTTTCAATTCAATTCAATTCATTTATTACTTTAAACCTTACGGTTTATCAGTAGTATTATCAGCAAAGCGTCGTCGTTCCAAGCCGATGTTTTTAATTCAATTTGTGAAACACCTGATAATAATAATATGTTTATAATATGTACTTATGGGCCGTATGGCCTAAAGTCAATAAAGAATTTGAAATTTGATAAAACGTTTCGTGTTATTAAAGATATTCTTTCCTTATATATGATCAGTGATAATCCTATATAGCTTTATGGATTCGTACGTGCTAACTTCGGAATAACATATATTGATATCAGAGAATTTGAAATTGTGTTTTACAGCACGTTCTAGATATCGCCTGAATTAGCTGTTTTTGTTTTCACTCTTATCAGTTTCTATGTTTGCAATATGACTACACTATTGTATACTCCACACACCACTCATTCATTCGATATTACCGCTCAGAAATGTCATAACATCTGTATCGTCATTACATTGTATATTGATGCTGTCTATCTTTCGTTAAATTGCATTTTAAAAATAGTGAAGATAAAGAATTGTATTCTGTCATTTTCAGCATGCTTATAAGTCGTAAGGATTGAATTGAATAAACATTTTAAACAAAACAAGACCGGTCTATAATCCTTTAATTGATTCGATCGCTGTATAGAAAACCAAGGTACCGCTACAAAAACTAAATTGTACGGGTTAATGCCGGGGGCTAAGATCTCGCAGCGGTTGCTATGACTACTCTGTGTGTCAAGCGACCGCGATCTACTACCTGTTCACCTGTCGACACGGGTGACCAACTCAGACTTTTTATCTATGTGTTGAGAAAAACGTCCGGATTACTGCTGGAATTTTACTTAACTAACATTTCGTTTCCGATATGGAGCTCCGGATTCGGAATCAGAACTTCCGGACTTGTGAGTACAAATATAACGTTACGGAAATTCGTTCCCCGACATTTCCGTCGGGATTGTGAGTTTTACGGACTATCGGCGTCCAGATTTAGCGGGTCAGCTGTATTGGTATATATAACAGAAATACAAACACAAAGTGGAGTACGGGTTAGATATATACATATTATGTACAATTTGGATCTCATGGGATTCGAAAATAACCTACACATATTTATACATATGATCCCCCCCCCCCCCCCCCCCCCCCCCCTACACAGAACAATAGAATATTTTCACTAAATACATATACACATACAAAAATGTACATGCACAATTATATTGATATTATCAAAAACACGTTCATCTTTATAATACCGTCAGATATGTCATATGTCTCCGATACCGTGAAACAAACGTTTGTATTCAAACTTGTGATGTACAGTGGACCCTCGATAATCCGAACACCTTCGTTCCCAGTCCAAACCGTCCGGATTACGAGTTTTCCGGACTGCCGAATTTCGTCTACCAGGTCAAAAAAATTGTCGTGTAAGAGTTATCTCCCTTGATTACATACAATCCGGGACGTTTCATAAACGAGGTACGGACAAAAGCCCCCCCGGACATTAGCCCCCCCGGACATTAGCCCCTAGGACAAAAGCCCCTCCGGACAAAAGCCCCTTCACACTAATCAAAAAGTGGACAAAAGCCCCTTCATAAAAAAAATTATATTTATTTTTTTAATGATTTTTAATTGCTACATATACATATGTCATCAGTGGCTTCGGCAAAAGCTTCTTCATAAAAAAAAAATATATTAATTTTTTTATGATTTCTAATTGCTGCATATACATAACATATGTCATCAGTGGCTTCGGCAATGTAAACAACCGGTTCCAACAACAACTACTTGAACTGTTACATAAACAATAAGCTGTTACACAGGTGTTTGGTAGGTTTTTCATTGATGTAGTGTTCTCCTGGAAAGAAATATATCATTAATGGCTTCATTGTTTCTTTGAATTTAATCATTCCTAAAATTAAACTTTTCTTATTACAACGCAGAGCAACATGTTTGGTTACTATAGGTACTTATTATATTATAATTTGAGACACTGCAAATAGGGATCAAATGTTTATCGTTTTGTAGGCATTTCTTTGATTATCAATATTTGCAGTATATTAATTAGGAAGTCAAAAATTGTGTAATCATGCAGTAACAATATGTTCATCATGGAGAGTTTCCTGAAATTTTCAGCTTACTTAATAATATAAAGTTTGAAAAAAATAAATTATGATGTTTAACCACAGACATATAATGCTACACTGACATTGAACCAAGGCCCTTCATTTTCCACACAATTATTCTCCAAATTTCAGAGATAAAAACAACAATATATATATATAGTTTCTGTTTTTCAAAAGTACAGATTTATATAAAGTATACCAGCTAAATTTATAAAGAAGGGGCTTCTGTCCGGGGGGGCTAATGTCCGTGGGGGGGGGGGGGGGGGCTTTCGTCTGGAGGGGCTTTTGTCCTAGGGGCTAATGTCCGGGGGGGGGGGGGGGGGGGGGGGGGGGGGCTAATGTCCGGGGGGGGGGGGGGGGGGGGGCTTTTGTCCTACACTCTTCATAAACACGTCTAATTGTCAGACTTTTTAACAATAAATATACTTATGTTTCTGATATGATTTTTGATTTCTTTTGTAGAAAGTAAAAAATAAACTTTGTTTTTAAAAGAACATGTAAAGTGAAAGTTGTTTTATTTATAGCGGGCATATGTGTCCTACAAACACCACACATGTGTCACGTCCCGGAGGTTCACAAACAAGTAGAAATTACAAACGTTAAATACCTTAAATAAAAGACCCGGATTTTACAACTTACCATCAGTCCATGTTTTTTTATGATTTTTACGTACCAGAAACCCCAAGCTATGTATCTAAAAGTACGCTACACCAGCGAGAACTACCGAAGAAGTCCGATAATTATTGAACCCGTATTAACTTAACAATGTGACGCTTAATTAAGTATCATACGACTATTGACTAATTTGTGTGTAATCAACCCAGTTCTTGTGATCACTGCTTAATACGTAAATGTGTATGTAATTAATAACGTGCATCTTTCAATGAGTCGTCGTTTCACGTAACGGTGTTACAAAGCCGATATCCGTGTTTACCCAATACAAGTGTTAATGATGTTAATTACCGATCATAAATTTATTACATGTATTTGAGATTGATTAATTATGGTATCACGTACTGTATGTTTGTGCGTAAATTCTTGCTAATTACGAAATAGCAATATGTGTTCCTATAAAAGTTGCCGTCTGTAAAATAACTATAATAGATATTGTACGTCAAGTTCATAAAAGCAAGACCAGGCTATACTATAAAATCCTTTAATACTGTAAAGTTTAAAAAGGTCGTAGAGAAAAAGTAATGTACCGTTATAAAAACAAAAGTTACACTTTGTAACACAGGTAAACACCCGGGGCTATGACCTGGCAGCGGTCACTATGACTACGCACAGTGTCAAGCAATAGTCTGTGTACAGCTGTCGACACGTGTGACTTGCTCCGACATTTTTTCTCCTCGTGGTGAAAAAATCGTCCGGATTATTGCGGGAAATTTACTAATGAAAAGTACGTTCCGTTCCCAAAATGGGCTTCCAGAATAGGAATCCGAACTTCCTGACTGGTGAGTACAAATAACGTTACGGAAATCCGTTCCCGTGCATTTCCGTCCGGACTGCGAGTTTTCCGGACTATCGGCGTCCGGATTATCGCGGGTCCACTGTACACTGAATGGTCAACAAATGATAAACGTTCTGCCTGATGAGAGTCGCCGAGCGATGTGTGCGACATCATAGGGATTCCATTAGTTCTATTTCTAAATAATAAGACAATTTAGGCAAACTTGCTATAGAAATGCAAGATATTTAAATATGTTTTCTTACATATTCCTTGTTGGAATCATGTATAAAGTAAAAATGTAATTTACCTAAATATACAAGCAAATATAGGTTTTTTTTTTTTAAAACATATTTTTATTGCTTCAAATGTAGGCATGAGGATTGGGCAGAAGTTATACAACTTATTAAAGCCCCCTCCTCCAAACATTTTTACAACAATGTGACACAAACAATGGACATTTACATTAATTTTACGATTGACAAATTAGAAAGGAAGACTAAAGAGAGAAAGTGAAAGGAATACAGATAATTATACAAAAATGAATTTATGTCTAACAAAAATATTTGATTTACACACAATAACATAATATCTGCCTAGAACAAACTAACTACGTTTGCACGCTCCTTCATCTTATCATTGTCCTTTCATGCTCATTCCTTAATCGTTCCCCTTTTGATAATCAAGCTCCTGCTAGGTAATATAATATAGGTTTACAACAGGGACATAAACCCTCAGTAATTGCATGTATGACATAGAGATATTAGACCTCTCATTTTATGAATACTTGGGTTAATACAGTAATACTGTGGGATGCATTTTGAACGAAAAATTTTCATTTCAATATGTTAAAGTGTACCCTGAATGAAAAATTACATTTTAATATGTTATTGGTATTGATTAATAAACAAGAATGCAGAAAACCGCATCAAAATCGGCCAACCCATTTCCGAGTAATTGTGATTTTTCTCGAAAACACACCTGAAGCCCAAAGCCGAATACCTCGTTTTGGTGACCTCTGACCTGTGACGTCACAGGTTGAACACGATCGGAGCCGCCATATAGGAAATATATAGAAACAAACGTGAACACGTGCCTGTAATTAATGCGAATAAGACAAAAAAAAAGGAAAGTGCTGAATAAAGTCTCTGAGTTATATTTGTGAATTAGTTAATAACAAGTGCTACCGAAACCAGGGACATATAACTTTCTTTTTAAACGGTGCCATATATAACATGTAGCATCTCACTAATTTTCTCTCATAACGAGCCATACACAACATGTAACATCTTACTAATTTTCTATTATAACGGGCCAAATACAGCGTGTATCATCTTACCTATTTTCTATTATAACAGGTCGTATATAACATTTATATTAAAATATTTTATTCATATTTTTTTTATTTTAACGGGTCGTTGTAACATGTATGACATTTGAATAACCGGCCGTTTATAATGACTTACATCATATAGCCTTTATTATGGGGGCATGACAGGCTTGTTACATACACATGTACCAGTATTGATTTCGGTTATAATACTTCTAGTAACACAAGTTTAAAATGCAATTCATTCAAGATGTGAAATAAATACTGATCATTTTGGGGTTTTTTTATTAGCCAAAACAGAAATTATACCGTTATTTGTGATTTTTGGGTAATTGTCCGCAATTGATAAAACGTGTCCATGAAAGCTCAGTAACTCCCAGACAAGATTCATAGAGTAAATTTCAACATCATGGGTACATATATGAATGAGGTAATTTAGGTTAATTATTCTATAGACAAACGTTTGAGATATGATTTTTTATTCGTTTGTATAGAAAACGAAACTCACTGAATTCCAAAAATAATGTGTTTGATTTCAACAAAATGTATTCCCTATAGTATAAACGCAATCCTTAATAAATTTCAAGCTCAATTTATGTACAAACAACCTGTAAAACCATGTTTTCGGAACTCCTTTGAAGTGCACAGAAACCAAACGCGTGAACTCACGGCGTGTGCTGATTAGAACACCAGAAATCACGGACACCTGTGGTGCAGTGCCAGGTGTGATGAGCTTGTGGACCGTAATTTCACACCTGGTAATTGTTTAGCTGTATACTAACCAATTCAAACTTGAGACTTCGTAATTCTCCGAACATGTTTATACATCTTTTAAAAGTCCTTTTTTAAGTGAAGATATGACTTGCGACACGAATTGAAAGCAAAACCACCAGGGTCTCGATCACTTAATAATAATGACACAATTACAAAAATAAAAGCAAAAAAATACATAAAATTTGGAGGGAAAAAAAATCATACACGAAAATCATTACGAGTTTATAAATTTTAGTATTAATTATGATTAGTCACGATGAAATAAATTGTTTGTGTTTTATCATTAAAAACGGAGCTAAAATAATGGTTTTAATAAGTACCTATGCTTTATACCTGTACAGAAAGTATCAATTATATTATAATTGTTGCGAATCACTTTTATATAATTTCACTGACAACGATCGTATATAAATTATGTCTTTCTCAAGCATTTAATCGTCCTTGATCCCTGAGACCATGACATGTAAAATAAGGGATAAAATCTGTATGTGTAGAAGTTTGTTGTAGACTTTAACACTGGTATTCATACGGGAGAGATATTTAGTATATTGTAGATCATGATGATTATAATATATTACTTTCTAAATTAAGTGTCCTTCATGACTTAAGCGGGTTTTGCATAGAATATAACGCTTGAATTTACTGTACGTGTGTTCGTCTTTTCTCACAAACCAGAGTATCCAGAACTGTTGTATTGTTGGTATGTTTATTTGAATATTAATTTGCGAATGAAATGGCACATTATTTTAGTTTAATTTGTTGATGCTGTGTTGCTTTCTTTGGTAACGAGTAAGAAATGGTAAACACATAACTAATATACATTTATTGGTGATTGACCGATTATTACACCAGTCTGTGTAAACCAAGCGGTCATTTTCAGAGTCAATTTCACTATGTTATTATTATTTTTTTTAACTCAAACTTATATTGTTGGATTCCGACTTCTCGTCGGCAATATTCGCCAAATTCAACAACCTCAAATCTCATGTCCAGATCGTATTCGAACATATTTGTACTGATACTGTTCACACTGTCCTCTATGCTACTGGCCACCATACCAGTCACTCTGTTCAACCTGTGACGTCATAGACTGAAGAGTTCCAAATCAGCGTGACTGACCGATACGCTGATTAGCAGTCGATCGACAGGTGCAAATCGCGTACTTCGATGTGCGATATCTCGGCACTCGGCCAACCGATTTTGATGCGGTTTTCGACATTCTTCTTTGGTGGTTACAAAGAATAACACATTTGATTATCGTTTTTCGTTCAGGGTACACTTTAACATAAATAGATGAAGGAACTCGTCTCCAATACTTTCATTGCAAAAATCTCCTTTATATATATATTATACCACCTTCCTGTCATTATACGAATTTTTAAATTAGACGTATGAAATTTAGTTAAATGTAGTGTATTTATTTCCGATAATATTGTTAATTGTGGAAGAACGAATCGTCTGTATCATTTGAGTCGGTACCGACATCGTAAGTATAGGTGATTATGGTAGGACCGCTTCACGGCTGAGCGCTCCCAAGTCGAGGCTAGCCGCGGGACTCGATGGTCACGGATGGCTGCTGTCCAGGTAAAGTAGTCTACGGCCGGCAGTGCTGGTATTGCCGCGCGACAGAACCGCCCGAGGCGAATCTCGCAATATTCGTCATGACGTTTAATATTAGGCGATTTTCACGAAAACTGGATTGCTCCGTCAATACTAGATTCGAGGAGCAGAATTAGCGTCAGTGGAGAAAAAATAGACCCTGTCGGACATTTCTAGACTGTCGGGGAAACTTTTAGATAGTCATGAAATAAATAGTGTAAAGTTCATGATTTCTAGATAGCTCGATAGAATTAGACGGTGGTCATGTTAAATTGGATATGATTCACAGAACTAGCTTTGACCGTCGAAAATTAGCCATGAAAATTCATAATTAGATACGATGCTGAAAAAATGGACTGGGTTGGGTTAAATTAGATCTTTTTTGGTAAAATTGGTGAAAATTTCAGAATTAGTAGAAAATATGAAAAAACTAGTACATTCGTGTCTCCCAGTGCGTGTTTACCGAGCTTTCACCGAGCCCGTGCTAAGGGCAGATAACTCTACCGATCTCGAGCTTTGTAGAACGTTTTTTTTTTTTTTCATATATAAACATTTAATACCCCAGAACATGTTTACATTGGAAGGCTGCCAAGGTTGGGGCCTTGGGGTCAGCCTTCAAAATATAAACAAATGTCCCCACGCAGGGGGGCTCTCACTCGCCACACAACTGACACAATTTACACATCTCATACTCTGACGCTTTTTTTTTTTTTTATAAGTATAATGTACACATACAGTGAACACAATTACCATAATATATGCAAATCAACAAAATGTTCGGTAAATATTTGTGTAATAAAGATCAATATAAATGAAAAAAAAATACGATACATATTTACATACAAATCAGGCTAATACAGTCGATATTGGAAGGTGAATTAAGTGGATATGTTTTAGTATTATTAAGGATTTTAGTAGATAGTTTTCCTACTGCAAGATGACTTCCTGTTTCCGGACTTTATTAAATGGTAAATATTGTCGTATTGTGTGTCTGGTTTGTCTGTTCCATTTCTGAATTAATTGTCAGGTTAGTTAATTCAATCTAATTCGGACGTATTCAATATAATAAATAGTGTAGCTTAACAAGAGATCCCAGAGGGATCTTGGCGCCCACCATTGAATGATCTTTATAGGTTCTATGTCAGATTGATCTTCTCTCTATTTTTCCCTTCCTTTTACTAATCTGTGCAAATTGAGATATCCCTCCAGTACTTTTCAAACAAGGGAATCCTAGCTATATAAGAAATTTGAGATTTAACGATAATGGCTGTTTGTTTGCCAGGTTGTTTTCAGGACAGACTGGTCCAAAAATGCAATACAAGGGACCAAGGGGAACCTACATATGAAATTTGAGAAAGATCCCTTCAGTACTTTGAGAAATAGAGATAACAAACTTAAATTGTCAAAATCCAAGATGGCGGTCTGTCTGCCATATTGTTTTCCAATTGATCTCAAAATGCAATAAGCATAATGAGGCACCAAGGGGAACCTCCATATGAAATTTGAGAAAGATCCCTTCAGTACTTTCTGAGAAATAGCGATAACAAACTTCAGTTGTCAAAATCCAAGATGGCTGCCTGTCGGCCATGTTGTTTTCAGATTGGTCTCAAAACGCAATATGCATAACTAGGCACCAAGGGAAACTTACATATGAAATTTGAGAAAGATCCCTTAAATACTTTCTCAGAAATAGTGATAACAAACTTCAATTGTCAAATCCAAGATGGCTGCCTGTCGGCCATGTTGTTTTCCGATTGGTCTCAAAACGCAATATGCATAAAGAGGCACCAAGGGGAACCTACATATGAAATTTGAGAAAGATCCCTTCAGTACTTTCTGAGAAATAGCGATAACAAACTTCAATTGTCAAAATCCAAGATGGCTGCCTGTCGGCCATGTTATTTTCAGATTGGTCTCAAAATGCAATATGCATAACCAGGCACCGAGGGGAACCTACATATGAAATTTGAGAAAGATCCCTTCAGTACTTTCTCAGAAATAGCGATAACAAACTTCAATTGTCAAAATCCAAGATGGCTGCCTGTCGGCCATGTTGTTATCCAATTGGTCTCAAAATGCAATATGCATAACTAGGCACCAAGGGGAACCTTCATATGAAATTTGAGAAAGATCCCTTCAGTACTTTCTGAGAAATAGCGATAACAAACTTCAATTGTCAAAATCCAAGATGGCTGCCTGTCGGCGATGTTGTTTTCCGATTGGTCTCAAAACGCAATATGCATAACTAGGCACCAAGGGGAACCTACATATGAAATTTGAGAAAGATCCCTTCAGTACTTTTTGAGAAATAGCGATAACAAACTTCAATTGTCAAAATCCAAGATGGCTGCCTGTCGGCCATGTTGTTTTCCGATTGGTCTCAAAACACAATATGCATAACTAGGCACCAAGGGGAACCTTCATATGAAATTTGAGAAAGATCCCTTCAGTACTTTCTGAGAAATAGCGATAACAAGAATTGTTTACGGACGGAGGGACGGACGGAGGGACGGACGGACGGACGACGGACCACGGACGCAGGGCGATTTGAATAGCCCACCATCTGATGATGGTGGGCTAATAAAATTCGATAATTACAAGCATTCTCGTCTGTGTCGTACGCTAGCTACTGCATAAGGGGAGACAATTCTACCTGTTGTTATAAGTTATTTGCCAATATGGTGTATTTTCTTAAAAGTTTTGTAATTTTGGACGAGGTATTGTTTTCCTTGTTGTAAAAATTCAGGAACATTCGGATGTTATCCAATAAAATGGTCTTAAATATAACTACAGCAGCAAAAGGCGTTATCCTTTTTTTTTATACTTGTAAATATTTCTTACTTTCCATATAACCCACTTGATAGTGAAAGATATGGTATTTGTTTGTGGAGCATCATCTTGATTTAAACATTTTCCGATTAAAAGGTTATCTTCGTTCAATTCTAATTCTGGTAACAATGTTAATATATTATTGTTTACCAGCTGTATAACTTGTTTGGTAAAATCACAATGATAAAATAAGTGTCTTTGAGTTTCGATATGATTATTACACAAGTGACAATACCCATTAGATCTATTCATGAGATTCAGTTTGTACTCAGTATATATTATTCTATGCAAACATTTCCAATTGAATTCTTTAATTTTATTACTCGTCGCCGTTAAGTCACCTCTACAGTTAATCCATAGTTCCTTCCAATTAAATGACTTTTGAAGTTCTGTTTCCCATTTCATTTCACATTTTTGTCTGGTGTTGGAGCTAAATAGTTGTTGAAATATATTTAATTTAGCGTCTTTTATTTTCAGGGTTTTTGTTTTTGTTTTCAAAACTAAACACACTTCCAAGTTATTATTTATATAAATTTCAGGTTTTGGTGTGTTTTGGTTGTCAACCATAGCTGGTTCAATGCCCTTTAGTATATTTATAAAGTTGTTTGGGATTGCTTTCCTTATTTTTGTGATTTCTGCTATCCAATTATGTTTGTATTTAAGTTTTTGCAGTAATGTTTCATTTGATATAAAATCCTGTGTTTCTTCATTCCAAATATCAGATATTTTTGTGAGGTCACTTTTCAAAAAAGACTGTATAAACAAGAGATCCCAGAGGGATCTTGGCGCCCACCATTGAATGATCTTCATAGGTTCCATGTCAGATTGATCTTTTCTCTACTTTTCCCTTCATTTTACTAATCTGTGCAAATTGAGACATCCCTCCAGTACTTTTCAAACAAGGGAATCCTAGCTATATTAGAAATTTGAGATTTAACGATAATGGCTGTTTGTTTGCCAGGTTGTTTTCAGGACAGACTGGTCCAAAAATGCAATACAAGGGACCAAGGGGAACCTACTTATGAAATTTGAGAAAGATCCATTCAGTACTTTGAGAAATAGAGATAACAAACTTCAATTGTTAAAATCCAAGATGGCGGTCTGTCGGCCATGTTGTTTTCCGATTGGTCTCAAAACGCAATATGCATAACTAGGCACCAAGGGGAACCTTCATATGAAATTTGAGAAAGATCCCTTCAGTACTTTCTCAGAAATAGTGGTAACAAACTTCAATTGTCAAAATCCAAGATGGCTGCCTGTCGGCCATGTTGTTTTCCGATTGGTCTCAAATCGCAATATGCATAACTAGGCACCAAGGGGAACCTACATATGAAATTTGAGAAAGATCCCTTCAGTCCTTTCTCAGAAATAGCGATAACAAACTTCAATTGTCAAAATCCAAGATGGCTGCCTGTCGGCCATGTTGTAATCCGATTGGTCTCAAAACGCAATATGCATAACTAGGCACCAAGGGGAACCTTCATATGAAATTTGAGAAGTCCCCCCTTTTCCCCGTTTTTTTCCTTCTTTCCCCGGAAATTTAAAAAAAGATAAAAAAAAAAAAAAAAAAAAAAAAAAAAAAAAAAAAAAAAAAAAAAAAAAAAAAAAAAAAAAAAAAAAAAAAAAAAAAAAAAAAAAAAAAAAAAAAAAAAAAAAAAAAAAAAAAAAAAAAAAAAAAAAAAAAAAAAAAAAAAAAAAAAAAAAAAAAAAAAAAAAAAAAAAAAAAAAAAAAAAAAAAAAAAAAAAAAAAAAAAAAAAAAAAAAAAAAAAAAAAAAAAAAAAAAAAAAAAAAAAAAAAAAAAAAAAAAAAAAAAAAAAAAAAAAAAAAAAAAAAAAAAAAAAAAAAAAAAAAAAAAAAAAAAAAAAAAAAAAAAAAAAAAAAAAAAAAAAAAAAAAAAAAAAAAAAAAAAAAAAAAAAAAAAAAAAAAAAAAAAAAACCCCCCCCCCCCCCCCCCCCCCCCCCCCCCCCCCCCCCCCCCCCCCCCCCCCCCCCCCCCCCCCCCCCCCCCCCCCCCCCCCCCCCCCCCCCCCCCCCCCCCCCCCCCCCCCCCCCCCCCCCCCCCCCCCCCCCCCCCCCCCCCCCCCCCCCCCCCCCCCCCCCCCCCCCCCCCCCCCCCCCCCCCCCCCCCCCCCCCCCCCCCCCCCCCCCCCCCCCCCCCCCCCCCCCCCCCCCCCCCCCCCCCCCCCCCCCCCCCCCCCCCCCAAATCAATTTTCAAAAACCCAGATGGCCTGTGGCCTTTTTTTTCCCCTTGGTTTTCCCCGGCCCAAGGGTTGTTTAAAAAACCCCCTAAAAAAATTTTTGGTCCCCCCCCCAAACCAAAAAAAAGGCAAATAAAAGGGGCCCAAAAAAAAAAACCCCCAAAGGGAAACCTAGTGTAACAAACTCAATTGCAAATCAGAGGGCCCACTCTACATATGAAATTTGAGAAAGATCCCTTCAGTACTTTCTCAGAAATAGCGATAACAAACTTCAATTGTCAAAATCCAAGATGGCTGCCTGTCGGCCATGTTGTAATCCGATTGGTCTCAAAACGCAATATGCATAACTAGGCACCAAGGGGAACCTTCATATTAAATTTGAGAAAGATCCCTTCAGTACTTACTCAGAAATAGCGATAACAAACTTCAATTGTCAAAATCCAAGATGGCTGCCTGTCGGCCATGTTGTTATCCGATTGGTCTCAAAACACAATATGCATAACTAAGTACCAAGGGGAACCTTCATATGAAATTTGAGAAAGATCCCTTCAGTACTTTCTCAGAAATAGCGATAACAAACTTCAATTGTCAAAATCCAAGATGGCTGCCTGTCGGCCATGTTGTTATCCAATTGGTCTCAAAACGCAACATGCATAACTAGGCACCAAGGGGAACCTTCATATGAAATTTGAGAAAGATCCCTTCGATACTTTCTCCGAAATAGCGATAACAAACTTCAATTGTCAAAATCCAAGATGGCTGCCTGTCGGCCATGTTGTTATCCGATTGGTCTCAAAATGCAATATGCATAACTAGGCACCAAGGGGAACCTTCATATGAAATTTGAGAAAGATCCCTTCAGTACTTTCTCAGAAATAGTGGTAACAAACTTCAATTGTCAAAATCCAAGATGGCTGCCTGTCGGCCATGTTGTTTTCCGATTGGTCTCAAATCGCAATATGCATAACTAGGCACCAAGGGGAACCTACATATGAAATTTGAGAAAGATCCCTTCAGTACTTTCTCAGAAATAGCGATAACAAACTTCAATTGTCAAAATCCAAGATGGCTGCCTGTCGGCCATGTTGTTATCCGATTGGTCTCAAAACGCAATATGCATAACTAGGCACCAAGGGGAACCTTCATATTAAATTTTAAAAAAGATCCCTTCAGTACTTTCTCAGAAATAGCGATAACAAACTTCAATTGTCAAAATCCAAGATGGCTGCCTGTCGGCCATGTTGTTATCCGATTGGTCTCAAAACGCAATATGCATAACTAAGTACCAAGGGGAACCTTCATATGAAATTTGAGAAAGATCCCTTCAGTCCTTTCTCAGAAATAGCGATAACAAGAATTGTTTACGGACGGAGGGACGGAGGGACGGAGGGACGGACGGACGGACGGAGGGACGGACGGACGGACGGACGACGGACCACGGACGCAGGGCGATTTGAACAGCCCACCATCTGATGATGGTGGGCTAATAAAGGTTTGTTGTGAAATTGGATGTAAATATTTCCAAAGAGGTTCTGATTCAAAACATTAATTCTGTTTTGTATTGGTTTCTGGCTTAATAACTTAGCCCAAGATTTTAAACTGTTAGAGTAAAATTTGGGAAGTAGTCTATTGATTTCTATTCCATTCAAATCAGAGCAAGAACATATAAAGTTTTTAACTCCACACTTTTTGTCTAACTTTGTAGAACTTTTAGCCATTCTGGTATAAGAATGTTTCCGGGCTCTGCGACGAGGACGCAGTTCTACAAAGAGCCCATATCATTTTAATGATTTTAAATATATTTACCCATCTTTTCATTATTGTTTATCACATTAAATTATTTTTATCAACATATGTACTTTTGTATTTTTTTACGTAGAAAATAAAGTTTTCATTTGTGGTATAAACCAATTCACTGGTTTACTTTTTTTCTGTTACTAAAGCTATTTCTTTTAGTAAAAAAAATATTTTCATCAATGCATGATTTTAATACAACTACAGTACTATTTTCTTATTGTATTCTAGTTTGAATTTTCGAACATTTAGTACAATGCCAAACGAAACTGTCTCTTGAAAAATGAAACTCTGACTGATCACAAACACATCTATTGTGAAACCACCTATCGCAAGCAGCGTCACAACTTACC